>NC_090725.1:249805531-249815531 GCF_036898095.1 Palaemon carinicauda | reverse complement strand
ACTCAAAATCCCATATCAAATCTGCTTTAGTATTCTCATGAATAAAATCGGCTAAGTTTTATGATTCAAAATATACTTCATCCTATCCTTCTCTTAAATAGATAAAAAAAAAAAACCGCTACTCGCATTAAGAAATTAACCCTATACTGCATTGATCGAGCGACACACTTTTCAAACTAACCAAGCGGGGCCTGAAATGAAACAATACAAGAAATTCGAAACAATATTATCTATATCAGAAAATACGACAGTCGGAGAATTAGTGGTACAATGAATTCTTACTGCAAATTGACTTTCCCGTAAAAAAAAATAATTCCTTATAAATTTGGATAAAAAAAAAAGTTGGGGTGACTGCTTCGCAATGTTAAAATATGGATTGAATTGCCTTAAAATGCCAATTCGAGACACACACACACACGCATATATATATATATATATATATATATATATATATATATATATATATATATATATATACATATATATATATATATACATATATATATATATATACATACATGTCATGTGTGCACGGGCGCGTATATAATTTGTATTTACATATTGAGAGGAATCAACTATAATCAATTATTGCTTCAAGAGTTGCAGGAAAATAGTGATACAGAACAGCCATGTGTTTGAAGCTTTAATTAAGAGAGGATGCGTTTACACACTTTCAAGATTAAATTTACTTACAGTAGTGTTATGCTAATCACGTCAGATTTATGAATCACTGTGAGGGTTACATAACTGGAAAAATAGGTTACCAAACTAGAACCTCCCATTAGGTCTCTCACTATGTTATTGGCTATATTTCATATGTCAAATAGTTCCCTTCACTTCATGTTCTTACAACCAATCGTCTACTACAGACTGTTTTTACAACATTATCTTTTTACTCGAATTCTTTTTTTACCGAATAAAAGGTATTTGTCTCCATAAATATTTTTTCGAATACTGTACATCACATCACTGGCATAGATAACATAGCGTGCGGATTTGGTCTTTTAAGGGGGAAAAGGGTAACCATAACAGCAAATTTATACTCCGGCATTAATTTGACATTCTTTACTTGCCCCACACATTGCAAAATGCATATGACTTCTGAAACACTCATGCTCAGCTGCATACCCCAAAGGCACCTTCAAATCTCCAGCAGGTGCTAAGGCGATGAAGGGGAAAATAGACAAGCAAAAGCTGGTAGACTGAAACACCTTAGGGATATACAGTAGGCCCCAATCTAAATGTGTTTGTATGAGCTGCTTGTAACAAGAGCTTGTATCTGGTCAGAGGGGCCAGGCAATCCCACCAAAACAATAAAATACGCAAGTAAAAAACTAAGGTATTGTAAATCAATAGCCAGGTGACAAAAAATTAAAATAATTATTTGGCACACATGTTTACTTAGTAATGGGAACATTAATTAGCTTTGCTGCCTTTCTAGAAATGTTTCCTCTTTAAAGATATCATCTTTCGTCTTTGCTTTTTTCCATTTCATTTTCAATAGGATCAGATTTCTTCAGGAATAATTTTTGTTTCTCTTGCCTTCTAAAGTATTCCCATTATGAATAAAAAGAAAAAACTCCCAGAATATTCCCTGACCTCTCATTTTTTGTTTCATCCCGGTATAATTTCAGTCTTTCGCGTTTTTATAGGTTAATTTTAGAGGTTTTGTTTCTTAATCTCTGGGATATTCTTAGTGGGCTTTGCCTTTATAATGACATTTTCCACCTCTTATGACCTTCCAAAAAGAAATTATCCGTCTCTACGACCTTCCAAAGACATTTTCCGTCTCTACAACCTTCCAAAAAGATATTTTCCGTCTTTATGACCCTCCAAAAAAGATATTTTCCGTCTCTACGACCTGCCAAAAGGGTATTTTCCGACTCTTATGACCTTTCAAAAAGATATTTTCCGTCTCTATGACCTTCCAAAAAGATATTTTCCGTCTCTACGACCTTCCAAAAAGATAATTTCCCTCTCTATGACCTAAAAAGATATTTTCCGTCTCTACGACCTTCCAAAAATATATTTTCAGTCTCTATGACTTTCCAAAAATATATTTTCCGTCTCTACGACCTTCCAAAAAGATATGTTCCCTCTCTACGACCTTCCAAAAAGATATGTTCCCTCTCTACGACCTTCCAAAAAGATATATTCCGTCTCTAAGACCTTCCAAAAAGATATATTCCGTCTCTACGACCTTCCAAAAATATATTTTCCGTCTCTATGACCTTCCAAAAAGAAATTTTCTGTCTCTACGACCTTCCAAAAAGATATTTTCCGTCTCTACGACCTTCCAAAAAGATATTTTCCGTCTCTTCGACCTTCCAAAAAGATATATTCCGTCTCTAAGACCTTCCAAAAAGATATATTCCGTCTCTACGACCTTCCAAAAATATATTTTCCGTCTCTATGACCTTCCAAAAAGAAATTTTCTGTCTCTACGACCTTCCAAAAAGATATTTTCCGTCTCTACGACCTTCCAAAAAGATATTTTCCGTCTCTATGACCTTCCAAAAAGAAATTTTCTGTCTCTACGACCTTCCAAAAAGAAATTTTCCGTCTCTACGACCTTCCAAAAAGATATTTTCCGTCTCTACGACCTTCCAAAAAGATATTTTCCGTCTCTATGACCTTCCAAAAAGAAATTTTCCGTCTCTATGACCTTCCAAAAAGAAATTTTCCGTCTCTATGACCTTCCAAAAAGAAATTTTCCGTCTCTATGACCTTCCAAAAAGATATTTTCCGTCTCTATGACCTTCCAAAAAGAAATTTTCTGTCTCTACGACCTTCCAAAAAGATATTTTCCGTCTCTACGACCTTCCAAAAAGATATTTTCCATCTCTTATGACCTTCCAAAAAGAAATTTTCTGTCTCTACGACCTTCCAAAAAGAAATTTTGTCTCTACGACCTTCCAAAAAGAAATTTTCTGTCTCTACGACCTTCCAAAAAGATTTTTTCCGTCTCTACGACCTTCCAAAAAGAAATTTTCTGTCTCTACGACCTTCCAAAAAGAAATTTTCCGTCTCTTCGACCTTCCAAAAAGATATTTTCCGTCTCTATGACCTTCCAAAAAGAAATTTTCCGTCTCTATGACCTTCCAAAAAGATATTTTCCGTCTCTATGACCTTCCAAAAAGAAATTTTCTGTCTCTACGACCTTCCAAAAAGAAATTTTCCGTCTCTACGACCTTCCAAAAAGATATTTTCCGTCTCTATGACCTTCCAAAAATACATTTTTAATCCTTTTCCCTTTTATCAGGAGAACTTTCGTCTTTTCAGCCTTCCAAGATATCTTCCTTCGTCTTCTTTTTTCAGGAAGTTTCATTTTCTTAAGCCTATCTATAAGCAATACTAGCCATCTAATCCCACTGCATTCTAATATTTACTAGAATTCGTAATAACGGTAACAAATACGGCCTCATCTTTAAAGAATATTTGGTTACCATACTTTACATCAAAAAGATGTTTTTTCATCGAATAATTTTTAAGGACCTTGTAATCACTATAGTCAATTTCTTTTAGCGATGCAGATTTGCACCAACACGCAGCGGTGCCCTTTTAGCTCCGAAAAGTTTCCTGATCGCTGATTGATTGGACGATATAATTCTAACCAATCAGCGATCAGCAAACTTTTCCGAGCTAATAGGGCACCGCTGCGAGTCCGTGCAAATCTGCATCGATAAAAGAAATGGACTATAGTTTAATGACTTTGGGAATGTTATATTTGACACACCTGTTTCATTCCAAAGTTATCAATAAATAAGGGATTTTGTCAGGTCAGATGCAAATTTACTTGCATTTCCCTTCCGTCTCATCAAGTCTTTCTACGGGAAGAAGTAAAAAAGAAAACACTCAAAACCTCTTTTAGTCAGTCACCGATTCAAATAGAAGGGAAAAATTGAAGGATGTCAAGTAAATGAATTTGGCAACTCGTTACTGTAGCAAATAATTTGTGGTCCTGTCAAATTTAGAGAGAGGGCTTTAAAATCGATATGTATTTTCGTTCAAGACTTGATGCGCATCGCCAAAATCATATAAATCAAAGCTGATGCGAAACTAATTTCAAAAAGACGAATGACACAAAAATTATATGATATTGTAGGAGAGAGAGAGAGAGAGAGAGAGAGAGAGAGAGAGAGAGAGAGAGAGAGAGAGAGAGAGAGAGAGTTTAGTCACAGTTAAACACACAATCTTGTCAGAAGCAATGACATCCACTCCAATTGCTTTTCGAAAACCAGATGCAATAATTTCATTTTTTACGAGGAGAAAAATATATCACTTCTTTAATAACAGGGGACATGAAAGCTAAACAACCAGCACCAAGATGTAGAAATAGGAGAGAGAGAGAGAGAGGGGGGGGGGGAAGGTTACATGACTGATGGTGCAAGGGGTGGCAGACTGCTGCTACTTGTACTGGATCGTGATTAGGTACCGCAAGAGGGCGACTACGTGAGCGGAAAGGTAAATACCAATGGCAGCTTCCATTTGCCAAAACTACGAGCTGCAAATTTGCAAAGAGCCCGTGTCTGGCCGGAAGGACCAGCAATCTAAAATGAAAAAAGAAAAAAAAAAAAAAAAAAGGTATCGAAAGAACGTCACGTTAGCATCTTTGCCTTCTATCTTGTAGAGGAGGCTTTTCACTTCTCCCTATATGTAATCGTCGATTCGCCGTCTTCCTTATGAAACGTCTCTTTTCTTCGGTTTCTGGTGCCTCTCTTGTCTCAAAAGAGCTGTTTCTTTACAATTATATCACTTTTTAGTCTTTGATTATTATATTTTACTTTTTTTTTTTTACCTTATTCACTTTTTGCTCCTTTTTTTCTTTTAACACAGATTCTGCTAAGCTACTAGTTCTTTTTGTTTCTTATTGCTTGTCATTTTCTCTATTCATGTTGCCGCGTGTTCTTTCCTCATGATTTTATACTTATTTTTTATCATTCTATCTTTCCGTTTCTTCCTCTCCCTTTTTCCCTTAGCCGATGCCTCCAAAGAAATCACACCCTGATCAAAACTGCAAAGGCTTTCCCAACATCGAATCAGCAAAATCATCGTTCCAACAAACAGGAGGGTCTTGACCAGTCCGTTTTACCTGAATCAAATAGTTAATTGGGCGTGACCTCTCTCTCTCTCTCTCTCTCTCTCTCTCTCTCTCTCTCTCTCTCTCTCTCTCTCTCTCTCTCATCGTTAAGCCCACATGACAATGCTGCCCCAATTAGCCGTAGCAGTCCAATTAGAAAAGATCCAGAGATATATCTTTTATCTCAATCACTTGAAACATTTTTTATCTGATTCTGTTGAAATGTTGTTATAATGAAGGTTTCGAGCTCTTTTTAAATCGCCCCATTGAAATCTTGATTTTAGTAAGAATATCAATATCTTTTATTTCCTTCGTTCAAATAACAGAGATAATGATATTTTCTATTTACATTTCTTTATTTTATTTTCCCGATAAATAAGTAGATGGAAATTTTATTTAATTACACATGAGAAACTTTTTTTCCATCATCAGATACTCGTTGTCTGATCAATACATTACGTTATGACACGTTTGGTAAAAAGGTTATTTGGCCAAAATTGTACAATATGAAAAATCGAGACTTCAAAATGGTTTATTTTACATTACTCTCGTGTGTACGCGCGCGCGCGCACACACACACACACACACACATATATATATATATATATACACATATATATATATATATATGTATATATATATATATATATATATATATATATATATATATATATATATATATATATATATATATATATTACCTTTATTTCTTGTTCTATTAGAATATCATTGGATAGTTTTCGATATCTTATCATAAATGGTACTTATTTCGTTCTGCTAAAATTGTTTTAGGTCAAATTCCATATTTTTTATCCGTTAAAACTTCCTATTATGAAATAATATAGTTTACCTTAACTGTTTGAAATTATAAAAGTTTATATTTTCTCTGTAAAGATATTACTGTAAAACAAAATATTGCGAACAATTCCTTTTAGTGGGAGTTACATTAAAAATTAATTTTCGTTAAGTAAACGATATAGACAAACATATCAATCACAATGCCACTCCACCATGTTAAATGATCTGAAAATAACACGTCAGATTACCGTCGATAAAATAAAATAACACTAAATGCTTGTGATAAAACTAATAAACTAAATTACTGTATGTGAAAATTGAAGAATTCATGAGTTTTCGAAGAGACCTCAAATGGCATATTCCTTTCTCAACTATAATAATTTTTTCTGTAAACTAATCATAAATAAGCGTAGAGTCCAAGGTTGTGGTTATTAAAACTGTAGTTATTATTACCAGTAGCGGAATCATTACAGGGGCCATATACGAACTTCAAGTTACCTTCTACGAGAGTGAAACAAGTGTAGCCGTTGGAAAGATAACTGCAGCCGTTTAAGCAAACTCGATAACACTGCCGAGGCGACAGCATTCCGATAGAATCATCTCAACCACGACCCACGAAAACCCGTTGCAGGCGAACTGGCCGATTCGGCAGACAGGCGCAACACGGAGGCTTCAAGTTAAAGAGATGAAATTCAATCGCAACAATTTCTCGGGTCAATGTCTAGATGGTTCCGTTATTTAAGACTATTGTTAGCTATTTTATTGGTTTTTTTCTTATGTTACTGTTATGATGTCTATCTAGTTATCACTTTTTATGATGGGAGTTAACCGTGAAACGCGTCACGTCTCTAATCAAGCGCTTCAAGATGGTCACTTGTCTACTGAGCTTGAACCCTTTTTTACACAATTCAGTTACGTATAAAATAGATTAGCTACAATGATTCAGTAAAAAGGAGTAAATTTCTATCTTATAAATTAATCGCAAACTAATGTTCCTGAAAGGGCAAAAACTTAAAACAATTCAAGATAGTTGACAGAGTAAGAAAGAAAGGGACTTGAATTGAATAAACATGCCAGCTTGATAACGGTAAGTTTGGAATAACGATTATTATCCACACCATTACTGTTGCTCACATGCAGAATATGGCAATAAACAATACGTTTTATATAAGCAAGTTATTTCCGGAAGTTCAGTTCAATACAACATTGATGAAGGCATCCAAATATGGGAGAATATTAACACATTTTGTTTTTAAAGTAACTCGGATAAAAAAGTAAGTTATAGAGCCATCCAAGTGCGTCGGGAGATTTCTGTGAAAATATGGAAATCTCAGGTAATCTCTCTACATACATTGAGAGGATTTGATTAAGTGACCTAGCCACTCGTCTCTCTCTCTCTCTCTCTCTCTCTCTCTCTCTCTCTCTCTCTCTCTCTCATCGCCTCTTTGCCTACGTCAGTCCACCTTCGTGGTGTTAATCCCTTTTACACCCGTGCACTCGTCAAACTTCATCTCCGCGTCCACACCATCATCTCTCTTCCCACACTGGACCCTAAAATTAAGTCACCGGAGAAAATTCCGCTTAAGCATCTGTAACCGGAAGATGGGTCTCGCTTGAGAGATTCCTCTTATAACAATGATTACCAGCATCACCGCTATAACAATTTGCATTTCTCACTCGACCCCTAATTATCGCATTACTGTTATCTGTCTTATCGGTGCCGTGGAATAAAAAGCCATTGTTGTTGGTGATTAAAGTTTCCCAGGTACCTCAGGTGAGGCTTTTTTTATGCTTGTGTGTATGCAGTTATGTCATTTTTTCACAGATTGAAGCCTGCTTGGAGTATTTTCAAAAGCCGCCGGATGATGACACTAACATAACTATCTAGATTTGATACTTCATTTTACATATCTGGATAAATATATCAATTACAATTTACAGTAAGAAATTAGATATTTATGGTAACAAAAATAGAAAGTAAATAAGCAATGATAACGCTGCTGTCATCACATTTACCTTGTTCTATCTTTTCCCCGAATATGTGTAATTTATTTCGTATCCTTCACCTCTTCTATCTTTCCTTGCAACTTCGCACTAACTCTTGTCATTATTTCAAGTTATTTTCCATTTAGTGGCTGCTATTCTTTACCTTCCTATTCCTACTCTACCATTACATTAATTCTCTCTCTCAATCTCCCTCTCTCATTTCTTGGCATTCGTTTTTTCCAATCACTGTAGCAATTTACTTTAAGAACCATCTTTTATTTATTATAGTTTAATTTCTTTTGTCGTTCTCTATTCCTGTGGTCATTATATCATCCTTACCCCTTCCGTTCCTCTCGTTCACTATGCCTTCTTCTCTTTTTCAAAAAAAAATATTTTTCTCTCTATCAATCGCTACTTTCCTTTCTTCCTGACATAGTCATCCTTCCTTTCTAATTATTCCTATTTATAAAATTTCCCTTCCTATACCGGTCTATCATTCCATCTCTTTTTTTTCTCTCTCTTTTAAAACCTTAATTATCATCAGCTATCTTAAACTCCTTTCTTTCTTCACCTTATCATTAGCTCTCTCTCTCTCTCTCTCTCTCTCTCTCTCTCTCTCTCTCTCTCTCTCTCTCTCTCTCTCAGCTGTTTCTTTTCCACGTACGTCATGGTCTCCAGCGCAGACTAACTACCCGACCCAGTAGCGCTTCTGCTTATTTTCTCTTCTTTTCTTTCCCCTATTCTTCTAACCTTGGTGAGCACCATGGCGTGACAAATCGCCACGGATTGAGGACACAATAACAACAACAAACATTCACAAAAAATATATATCACACACTATTAAACAACAATTGGTAATTTGACCTGGCGTCGCTTCGAATGAAGATTACAACATCGAATGATTACGAAGATTAACCAGCAATATTAAGAACGTATGAAGGGGCTGTGAGACTGACTGAATAGACAGGGGTGGGAGAAATTCGGATTAACCTGGACATGTCACCAGCAACAAAAACCTACCATCAAGATACAGCACCAGTAGCAAAACGTTCAATTTACGTAATTATGCAATGGGTAATCCTATTACGAAGGTAACCCAGAGAATAACAAAAAAACATCAACGGCCACGGCAGAAGGCAGCCGGCTCCTCGTGTTACCAACTACACAGTCTGACATAATAATTCGCCAAACTCCGTTCAAATTTAACTCTAACCTGGACAGAAAATAGAGAGCAGGGTTTTAGAGATCCTGTGCGTACGTTGAATTAATTCGACATTCTGCAGCAGAAATCGACGATGCTTGCCTTTGGTGATTAATATTCTGTTACTAACACCTTAAGATAACTGTAAAAGAAAAACTCGAAGACTTAACTGTTAATCAGATGTAAATTCAGGTCCATGACGCAGGTTGATAATCTCTACGATGACCTGATTAATGCTTTACAATGGCACTACGACAAATGAAACGAATCAAAGCGCTTAAAGAAAGATATTTCATTGGATTGGATTTAGGCTAAATAGCCAGGAGCTGGGGCCTGTGAGACTATTCAGCACACAAGAGCATCTAGGGTAAGAACCCTAGATTTTACACTATGAGGTAAAAGTTAGAAGAGTTTGTACAGCAAGGTGGAAGAAAGCAAGCAAGAAGAAAGGTAAAGGAGAAGGAAATAAACCTTGTGGAGCTACGGTAGGGGTAGAAGAAACGCTGCTATAGTATTGCTGTAGCACTGACGCCATTAACCCCTGCCAGAGAGAGAGAGAGAGAGAGAGAGAGAGAGAGAGAGAGAGAGAGAGAGAGAGAGATTTATAATCCTTACATTGGGAAATATAAAAGCTATTTCGCAGTTAGTCTTATTAACATTTTGACGTAAAAATAGGATTCGAGTTGCGTTTCCAATCAGCATAACTGAGGGACAAAATTAAGTCTGAACTCACACAAGAGTTATTTCTTAATAAACACGTAGATCCTATTCATAAATATCCCTTCCCCAAAAGCTTGTAAACTTTTCAGTCAAGGGAGGGGAGAATCTCGCATTAATTTAATTTATTCGTCTAATAGAAAATGACTTCAGAAATAATGTAAAGTGTAAATTACCCCCATAATATTAGATACGGACACAAATCTGCATCGATTTTT
>NC_090725.1:249790531-249800531 GCF_036898095.1 Palaemon carinicauda | reverse complement strand
TACCAATTCCATTGCTACTCGAAAAAGAATAAGGAAAATACCAAAAGAAAGGAGGAGGAGAAGGCAGTGGGGAGGATGAGGAGGAAGAATTCTCCGAACATGAATGGGTGTGGAAACCATTACCGCGTGAGTCAGTGCAAGACCTGTCTTTGTCGAAAGGAAATACGAAAAAAATAATTCTTCTAAATTTTCTATTCTTTTTGAAGTCATGTATGAACCGCGAATAACCCGGCGATTAAGAATAAAAATTAATTGTTAAGAACCCGAAATTACCTTTTTTTTCCTTAAGCGCGAACTCTTAGAAAATCTTTTGCTTATTTCGGATGAAATTATCAAATATTTTTCACTATTTCACTTAAGTGGAAATGTTTGAGAATATTTCTCACAAATTCCAATAAAGATAAATACTAGCTTCTAAACAAGTTATTGTTTATGATACTTATCAAACCACAAGGTACATCAATCAAGATGAAAAACTGAACAACAAAGAATGAAGCGTATACACATTCAGGTAATTTTATATTATTACAAATACATATTCAAAATACGTAAGCAATAGACTACTGAAAATTATTCATCATTTATCAACAAAAACAACCTAACAAACAGTAAAAATGGGAACAGCAGATTTTAACAGAACATACATAAAGCTGCTTCCCACTGTCATGGGTCTGGAATCTAGCCCTGGACCCATGGCTATAAGGGTGAAAGGTCTAACCACTAAACTACAGTAATATGCTGTGTGTGTATATGTATATGTATATGTATATGTATAAGTATATGTATATATATGTGTGTGTATGTATATATATATATATATATATATATATATATACCCGTATATGTGTATATATATATATATATATATATATATATATATATATATAGTATATATACCCGTATATGTATATATATATATATATATATATATAAATAAATTATAAATTATATATATATATACCCGTTTATATATATACATATATATATACATATATATATATATACATATATATATACATATATATATATATATATATATATATATATATATATATATATATAAATATATATATATACCCGTATATATAATGTATATATATATATATATATATATGTACCCGTATATATACTGTATGTATATATATATATACTGTATATATATATATATATATATATATATATATATATATATATATATATATATATATATATATATATATATATTAAAATGGGAACAAGTAAACCAGACCTAATTGAGGCCCAAGCCGAATTAGTAGACAGCAGAGGATAAATATACTTAATGATTAACCGCATAAAAATAAGATATAAATGTCTATGATAATGATCTTAATATTTCTTGGATTGTATAAATAAATGCATAAACCCTTTCAAGGTTACGTTTTGGATTGTGGAAATCACAATAATGAAAATCCCCGATAAGAAAACTATTTGGCATTGCCTACTATCAAAAAGACTCGTCAATGTGGAAAGTTTCCCATTCGGAGTAACAAGAATCACTTTAAAACTAAATATTTATATGACGAAATGTTATGTGTCGTAGTGTTATTGTGGTCAGTAACATTTAAGGGATCATGCTGGTTTGTTCTTTCACCTTAAATTTAAATAAATAAATAAATGAATATATAAATATATATATATATATATATATATATATATATATATTTATATATATATATATATATATATATATATATATATATATATATATTTATATATATATATATATATATATATATATATATATGATAGTACCAAAGGTATGGGGAATATTATATTACAAGCTTTAGAGGTTATTACCTTACCTCGTCTTCAGGCTGAAAACAGACCAAACGAGTACCATCCTCTTACTTACCAGCACTTTTCTTTATTGGGCGGTATTCATAAAGAAAAGGATATGCTTATACTTGCAAAATATGAAGGAAATCCTTCTACTTGTATTCATAAACATTTCAAGCAAAAGCTGCTACTTTTAGAGCAAAAGCTTATCCTTATAATCACATAAAAGTAAATGGTTATACATAAAGAAGTCCCTTTACTTCATATAAAGAGCAGATGCTTCGAAAAAGCTGAGGCTGCTCAGTAGCAGACTGCAGTTCGAAGAGAAAGGTTGTTCTGTCCGATTCTCAGCACGATGGCAGATTTTGTGGACGTGAGGCATGTTAAACAATACATGCCCCGTTTACCCACACTTGACCGTGATTTCAAGATGTTATTCCGTTTTGAAGAACAAAATGTTCAGTGGCTTGCGGACAGGTATCTTGTCCACACCTGGAATCTCGATGAAATATCAAGGTTAAGCCATAACTTGGTAATATGCATTTTACATTTGCTTTTGCATGTATAAACAGTTGGGAGAATACGAAGGCTGCTGTATTTAGGGATGTATGTATGTACAAACAGTATGTATGTATGTATGTATATATATATATGTGTGTGTGTGTGTGTGTGTGAGTGTGTGTGTGTGTGTGTGTACAGTACATGCAAATATACTGTATTCATATAATATATAAATATAGTTTATATATATATATATATATATATATATATATAATATAAATATATATATATATATATATATATATATATATATATGTATATGTATATATATATATATATATATTATATATACGTATATGTATGTATATATTATATATATGTATATGTATGTATGTATACATATGTCTGTGTATACATATGCATATATATCGTATAAATATACATATATACACAGAATATTCATATACTGCAAAAGCTTATATACATGTATGTGTATACACATATATAAACTATATATATATATATATATATATATATATATATATATATATATATATATATATATATATATATATATATCGATTCGTACCAGAAATAGATTGTTATAAATCCCAAACCTGAAATAATTTAGCTGAAATCAACTATTTCAATTCGGTTTGCTTTAAACCTCAATTACCCTTCGCCCTTCGTCCGGGTATCTTAAAGTTTCCTTCAAACTGCAAAGCTGAACGTTTAGCGTCTTCAAAACTTTTCAACTCAGATCCATAAATCAAATCACGTAGTTTATTATTATTATTATTATTATTATTATTATTATTATTATTATTATTTTTATTATTATCATTATCATTATCATCATTATTATTATTATTATTATTGTTGTTGTTGTTGGTGTTGTTATAAAGTAAGAATGGAATTTTTCGCGAGTCCTAAAAGAATTCTGAAGAAAATCTTCTCGGATTTCGAAATGGCTTCAGAAGAAATAGCCATAGACTTAGCATGGAATTCTGAATGCCTCCAGAACGGAATCTCAGAACGGTATCGGAAGAAAACTTTCCTGGATTTCCACATGGCTTCAGAAAAAATAGCCATAGACTTAGCATGGAATTCTGAATGCCTCCAGAACGGAATCTCAGAACGGTTTCGGAAGAAAACTTTCCCGAATTTCCAAGTCTTCAAGGGACATAGCCGTATACTTAACATGGATTTCTGAATGACTCCAGAACTGAAATTTCCAGAACACCTCCCCGAGCTTCAAATGACTTCTGAAGACCTGATCTTCATTTTTTCAAACATAGCCTGCAACACCTCACATGATCTGTATGTAGCTGGCGAAATCTAACCAAGGAATTGCGCGTCAATAGGAGTAAGAGGAAATGAGTTGATGACTAGGAGAAGGATTTCACTTAACTCAGAGATCGCGTTCTGGCGGAATAGGAAGCTGCAGGTAAGAATTATGTGTTACATCTTCGGAACACCATCAACTACAGATGGTTTTGGTTGCTGCTGAAGTTGCCGATCGTTCGTTTTATATCGCCCGACCTATAGAAAGACACGGGATCTTCCGTTGGCAGCTGAGCTTTGAAGATCATAATGTATGCGCCTTGAAGGATCCTTTGCTTGGGCTTTTGTGACGATGTCTTATTAAAGGAGACTCTTGTAAAAAGTACGAGGCTTTGTATCGGTGCAAAAACGGATTGCGGGGAATGAGGATGGAGGCAGAATGATTCAACTGAACGGTGAGTGACGTGTAGTTCTATAACAGGATTGTCCCAAAATTCGCCATTGAAGTAAGGACATATCCAGACGACATTGGTAAATATATCATGTTGCTCGTCATTTACTTTGGCATGATAGTGTATGCGGAGAAATCGATAGTATTCATCTCTTTACTCATTGCCCAGATAGGTAAAGAATAAATGCCTTCGATTTCCCTGAAGAATCTGACGAAGTGAGGACTCTTTTGAAATCTAGAAGGACACTGACGAACTAAGGAAAAGGAAATCTCGAAAGAAACAGATAATCTAATGAAAGAAGATCTTGAAAACTAGAAGACAGGAGAGAACAGCGAAGAGGAGCCTCTAATGCCAGAGGTAAGACACCTAAAAATAGAGAGCCTCTAATGCTAGAAGTAAGGCACCTCAAAATATAGATCGAAGACCCTCTAATGCTAAAAGTATGGAACCTAGAAATATTTAAATACTAATGCTAGAAGTGTGGGAGCTAAAGAGAGAGGTCAAAGAACTTCTAATGTTAGTAAAGAGAGGTCAAAGAACTTCGAATGCTTGAGGTAAGGGAGCTGAAAAGAGGTCAAAGAACTTTTAATGCTAGAAGTGTGGGAGCTAAAAAGAAGTCAAAGAACTTCTAATGCAAGGGGTGTGGGAGCTAAAAAGAGGTCAAAGATCTTCTAATGCAAGGGGTGTGGGAGCTAAAAAGAGGTCAAAGAACTTCTAATGCAAGGGGTGTGGGAGCTAAAAAGAGGTCAAAGAACTTCTAATGCAAGGGGTGGGGGAGCTAAAAAGAGGTCAAAGAACTTCTAATGCAAGGGGTGGGGGAGCTAAAAAGAGGTCAAAGAACTCCTGATGCAAGGGGTGGGGGAGCTAAAAAGAGGTCAAAGCACTTCTAATGCAAGGGGTGTGCGAGCTAAAAAGAGGTCAAAGAACTTCTAATGCAAGGGGTGGGGGAGCTAAAAAGAGGTCAAAGAACTTCTAATGCAAGGGGTGGGGGAGCTAAAAAGAGGTAAAAGAACTTCTAATGCAAGGGGTGGGGGAGCTAAAAAGAGGTCAAAGAACTTCTAATGCAAGGGGTGGGGGAGCTAAAAAGAGGTCAAAGAACTTCTAATGCAAGGGGTGTGGGAGATAAAAAAGGTAAAAGAACTTCTAATGCAAGGGGTATGGGAGCTAAAAAGAGGTAAAAAGAACTTCTAATGCAAGGGGTGTGGGAGCTAAAAAGAGGTCAAAGAACTTCTAATGCAAGGGGTGTGGGTGCTAAAAAGAGGTCAAAGAACTTCTAATGCAAGGGGTGGGGGAGCTAAAAAGAGGTCAAAGAGCTTCTAATGCAAGGGGTGTGGGAGCTAAAAAGAGGTCAAAGAACTTCTAATGCAAGGGGTGGGGGAGCTAAAAAGAGGTCAACGAACTTCTAATGCAAGGGGTGTGGGAGCTAAAAAGAGGTCAAAGAACTTCTAGTGCAAGGGGTGTGGGAGCTAAAAAGAGGTCAAAGAACTTCTAATGCAAGGGGTGGGGGAGCTAAAAAGAGGTCAAAGAACTTCTAATGCAAGGGGTGGGGGAGCTAAAAAGAGGTCAAAGAACTTCTAATGCAAGAGGTGTGCGAGCTAAAAAGAGGTCAAAGAACTTCTAATGCAAGGGGTGGGGGAGCTAAAAAGAGGTCAAAGAACTTCTAATGCAAGGGGTGTGGGAGCTAAAAAGAGGACAAGAACTTCTAATGCAAGGGGTGTGGGAGCTAAAAAGAGGTCAAAGAACTTCTAATGCAAGGGGTGTGGGAGCTAAAAAAGAGGTAAAAGAGGTGGGTAAGCTAAAAAGAGGTCAAAGAACTTCTAATGCAAGGGGTGGGGGAGCTGAAAAGAGGTCAAAGAACTTCTAATGCAAGGGGTGGGGAAGCTAAAAAGAGGTCAAAGAACTTCTAATGCAAGGGGTGTGCGAGCTAAAAAGAGGTCAAAGAACTTCTAATGCAAGGGGTGGGGAAGCTAAAAAGAGGTCAAAGAACTTCTAATGCAAGGGGTGGGGGAGCTAAAAAGAGGTCAAAGAACTTCTAATGCAAGGGGTATGGGAGCTAAAAAGAGGTAATAGAACTTTTAATGCAAGGGGTGGGGAAGCTAAAAAGAGGTCAAAGAACTTCTAATGCAAGGGGTGGGGAAGCTAAAAAGAGGTCAAAGAACTTCTAATGCAAGGGGTGGGGAAGCTAAAAAGAGGTCAAAGAACTTCTAATGCAAGGGGTGGGGGAGCTAAAAAGAGGTAAAAGAACTTCTAATGCAAGGGGTGGGGAAGCTAAAAAGAGGTCAAAGAACTTCTAATGCAAGGGGTGGGGAAGCTAAAAAGAGGTCAAAGAACTTCTAATGCAAGGGGTGTGGGAGCTAAAAAGAGGTAAAAGAACTTCTAATGCAAGGGGTGGGGAAGCTAAAAAGAGGTCAAAGAACTTCTAATGCAAGGGGTGGGGGAGCTAAAAAGAGGTCAAAGAACTTCTAATGCAAGGGGTGTGCGAGCTAAAAAGAGGTAAAAGAACTTCTAATGCAAGGGGTGGGGAAGCTAAAAAGAGGTCAAAGAACTTCTAATTCAAGGGGTGGGGGAGCTAAAAAGAGGTCAAAGAACTTCTAATGCAAGGGGTGTGCGAGCTAAAAAGAGGTCAAAGAACTTCTAATGCAAGGGGTGGGGAAGCTAAAAAGAGGTCAAAGAACTTCTAATGCAAGGGGTGGGGGAGCTAAAAAGAGGTCAAAGAACTTCTAATGCAAGGGGTATGGGAGCTAAAAAGAGGTAATAGAACTTTTAATGCAAGGGGTGGGGAAGCTAAAAAGAGGTCAAAGAACTTCTAATGCAAGGGGTGGGGAAGCTAAAAAGAGGTCAAAGAACTTCTAATGCAAGGGGTGGGGAAGCTAAAAAGAGGTCAAAGAACTTCTAATGCAAGGGGTGGGGGAGCTAAAAAGAGGTAAAAGAACTTCTAATGCAAGGGGTGGGGAAGCTAAAAAGAGGTCAAAGAACTTCTAATGCAAGGGGTGGGGAAGCTAAAAAGAGGTCAAAGAACTTCTAATGCAAGGGGTGTGGGAGCTAAAAAGAGGTAAAAGAACTTCTAATGCAAGGGGTGGGGAAGCTAAAAAGAGGTCAAAGAACTTCTAATGCAAGGGGTGGGGGAGCTAAAAAGAGGTCAAAGAACTTCTAATGCAAGGGGTGGGGGATAGATGTCGCCAGCGAGGCTTTGGGGAAGGCGCGGCGGCGTCTGTGTTCTTTCTGATGCATAAACTTAATTAAATACAAGTAAAAACACGGCATTAAATTTGTATTATAAATACTAAAGTTTTTCTTATCTTGACAGCACAAATGAAATCTTACAAGTTCCAACATGTAACTAAGCGCTCCCGAAACACGAGTCAACCTTTTACTTCTGCTTGGAGGATATCCTCGCAAGTAAAAGGTAGAAATACAAGGTAATTCTCTGAAGCAAAAGGTAGAAGTATGAGCAAATCTTTCTTTCTATATTCATAATGATTGATATCCTTCATTTTTATGAATACCTCCCATGGTCTTTTATTTCTGACAACCTAGACCTGCTCGTTTAAGAAGCTTTGTTTATTGAAACAATAAACTGTCCTATGTTCAGCTATCTATTGCATAATTCTGTAATGTAAACGGTATCAAGATTAGTCTTTTGTCAATTATTCTATCAGCAAGTTTCTTTTAAATATCAATTTTCAGTGTACTAATCATTCAATGCCTATTCTTAAATGCCACCGGTTTTTATATTATTTCTAGTTCATTCGCAATGTAGATCCGATAACGTCAACAATAAGACGAAAGTACTGACTCCAATAAAGTAGTCTTTTCACGTATCCTGTCGTGGTTATAGTACGTGTTTCATCCTCATGTGTCAGCTATCAATGAACTAGAAATAAAATAAAAACCGGTGACTTTTAAGAATAATAGGCATTGAAAGATTAGTACACTGTAGATTGATATTTAAAAGAAACTTGCTGATAGAATAGTTGACAAAAGACCAATCTTGATACCGTTTACATTACAGAATTATGCAATAGCTAGCTGAACATAGGACAGTTTATTGTTTCAATAAACAAAGCTTCTGAAACGAGCAGGTCTAGGTTGTCAGAAATAAAAGACAATAAAGAAAAGTACTGGTAAGTAAGAGGATGGTACTCGTTTGGTCTGTTTTCAGCCTGAAGACGAGGTAAGGTAACAACCTCTAAAGCTTGTCATATAATATTCCCCATACCTTTGGTACTATGATATATATATATATATATATATATATATATATATATATATATATATATATATATATATATATATATATATATACATATACATATTATTACTAGCTAAGCTACAACCCTAGTTGGAAAAACAAGATGGTATAAGCCTAAGGGCTCCAACAGGAAAAAATAGCCCAGTGACAAAAGGCAATATGGAAATAAACAACCATATGAGAAATAATGAACAATTAAAATATTTTAAAATCAGTAACAACATCAAAACAGATATTTCATTTATAAACTATGAAAAGAATTAAGTCAGCCTGTTCAAAATAAAAACATTTCCTGCAAATTTGAACTTTCGAAGTTTTACCGATTCAACTTCCCGATTAGGAAGATCATTCCACAACTTGGTCACAGCTGGAATGAGAGAGAGAGAGAGAGAGAGAGAGAGAGAGAGAGAGAGAGAGAGAGAGAGAGAGAGATTCAAAATTTTCCCTCATGCTCTTAAATAAATTTAGCTAATCAGGAAAATACCATAAAATTATTTGTATTTTATTCAGCAGGATACAGCAAATTCTAATACTTATGCATCAGCATACTAAAATAATATTTACTTTACTGTTACTTCCCTTCGTCAAAACATCTCATTTCCAAACGCAAGTCACAAAGGTTTATAAAAAAAAAAAAAAAAAAAAATCCTCAAGAAACTGCAAGCAAGTTTATGTATGAGCGTCTTTACCGATGTTTACTTTCCCAGGGTTACTGTTGACCATCATCAGTCTTATGAAAGATTAAATATCAAAACGGAACTTAGGTCAAACAATGACGACCGTACGATTATAATCTGAGTTTGTCCGTCATTTTTTCAGCAAGCGTGGAATGACTTGCCTCTGGACAACTATTAGATAATAATAATAAATAATAATAATAATAAATAATAATAATAATAATAATAATAATAATAATAATAATAATAATAATAATTCCGATGACGATGAATATAATAAAAATCGCACTAACTTTTCGACAAATAAATACCATCAGTTTACTTTTCCGCTCAGCAAGCAATGCTTGTCAGCTACGCAATTTATAAAAATAAAATTCTTTTAGATGATGATCACATTATATGACTCCCAAAGGCTTCGCAGACGCAAGGTCACCGTGTGCTTTTCTAACTTAAAAGCTCTCCAGATAAGAATTGGGGATGCTACTGGAATACCTAATGAAGAGAAAAAAACGTTAGTGGACGAGAGGTATTGAGGATTAGTTTGAAAAGCTAATGATATATAAGAATAATGAATTACAAATCAAAGGGCACATGTGAACAAAAAAAAAAAAAATGGTAAAAATTGCCACATTAAAAAAAAACATACTAAGAAGAATATTCACACAGACGAAGAACCAGCCATTTAGTTGGCCTCGGGCAAACCCGTCAGCCTACTTGCCTGCCCAACGAGGACAAATCATCCTTGCCTTAATGAGGTTCCTCCACCTTCCTGGAGGTACTACGTCATGCGAAGAGGTATCCGCGGTGAGGAAACCCTTAAGGCGACCACACGTTGTCCTCCAGGCATAACCTAACAACCTTGGCAACGGTTAGCAGCTGGGACCATCTTTTGCATTTGCACGCGTTTCTCTCCACAAAGGGTTCCGGGCTGACGCGGTTTCTATGCAGTACCCTCATTCTGAACTGATCCTGTATTTTATTTTCTAAGCTCAGTGTATAACATGCTTTTAATACGCTGAAAATAGTGACTGAGTTTA
>NC_090725.1:249783031-249788031 GCF_036898095.1 Palaemon carinicauda | reverse complement strand
TTGTTACAGTATTCTCCTGAAACGTGCCTCACCCAGGTCCACCTTAATCGGGCTTTCACTTGCACAGTATGCATACATGAAACGCAGAGCGAGAGAGAACATTATGTACCTTCTTCCTAATTCTAAACTGTTTACACTTTACTCGTGATGATTTTCATTAATGTGAGATGCCTTGTCAATCTCAAAAGTTCAGAAATCTTCTAGAGAGCGGTAGTACGCCAAGTGAAATGAATGTGCTTCTAGATAGTTACAAGTACAGGAAACGATTCATAGTCTTCTCGTATACTTATACATACATATTATATCGTTAACTTTAATTACTTAATATCACTAATTAAAATCCACAATAAGAAAGGTAACAATAGGAAAAATCACCCATCCAACAGCGCTCTCAACATCCAGCTAGTCTTAGGCCTAAATAATATTCGGAAGATTCACGGCGTCTTTGTTGCCTTTGGTAGGATATGAGCCAAGAAAAGCTGAAAGAAAAGAAAAATGGGCGTTGCTTAAACGGTCACCTTTTGTATAAGTAACAATAGGCCATTGGTGCCCGCACAAGGAACTCATAATAGACACGACTCCCAAGACACAACCAACCACAAGAGTCAAGCCCAAAGATGGCACAGATAGAAGAGAGAGAGAGAGAGAGAGAGAGAGAGAGAGAGAGAGAGAGAGAGAGAGAGATTACAAGCACATTCATTGGAGTTCTTGCATCTCTTCTGAGAGAAGATTGCGGATTGAAATTCAAATCCTCCCCATTGTCGTTTCTGCATCTTTTCCCACATGAATGTCCCCCCCCCCCACCTCTCTCTCTCTCTCTCTCTCTCTCTCTGCAACCAGTTACAATTATACATATTTTTTTTAATTTTATTTTTTTTTATTCTGGTGTCAATAAACTTGATTATTATTGATATGTGTAAATTCACCCAAATGAATAACTGTTTAAAATATGTTCAGTGAAATGACCAGCGGTTTCCCAGGTCAACAAATCCCGGAGGATCTTGTAGGATGAAAGACTAATGGTCCCTCCGACCAAACAGGGACCAGGACATTTTCCACTCAGTGGGTTATTATTGGTGGTAACGTCCACCACTCAAGGGAAAAACATATGAAACATCGTCATACAGAAGCATTCAAGTTTTTGCAATGTCTGGATTGTTTAATTCAACATTTACGGTTATTATATTATAGTGCATACATGCACGCGCGCGAGCGCACGAAAAAAGAAAACACTCGTGTCTCCAATCATAGGCTTTCTACAAAATAGACGAGCAAGAATGATAATAGCTGCCCCACCTGAAACAAGATTACCCGAATACTACTGTAATTGAATTACACTAGCTGACTATTACAGCCAGTATATTGTTTAAGATATGTGCAATGACTCAAGTTGTCAGAATCGGACATCCAAAATATCTAGAGTATTGCTATGCATCATGCAGCCGAAAAGTCGTGTTGACACGAGAAAAGTTACAGATGATTTCAAATTATTATTGCTAAGATATATGTCTAATGTAGGTTCTAGAGTTTTCAAGTATACGTCCCCAAGACTATATAACAAACTCCCATTAGACATCCATAGGACTGAAGCTATTAAAGCCTTCAAGAAAAAGTTGAAGACTTTTTTTCCAAGTGTTTCGATATTATGGATTTGACGATCAACGCGGATTACGCTTTGCGATACTCTACTTTAAAAATGTATACGACAAACAAATTTTGTAAGTCTTCTTGGGCATAGGGTTTCCTTGAAAACAGTCCTTAAATAAACCAACAAAAGTCATGTGCACATACATAACAGTATTAAAGAAAAATAACTTATCAGTTCCAAACCATTACGAGACCGTTACACAGTATTCGGTTACCCCCGCACCAATGAATCACGACCTGGTGATGATAATAAAATCCATCAAACCGTCAATTTGGATGGAATGGTTGAGGTTCATGCGGTCTTTGTAATCACTCATGTGGAATAAAAAAATAAAAATAAATAAAATCCAAGTCCATTACATGTCACAAATAAAAGCTTTTTCACGCCGCATTCTCTAAGACTCTTATTATTATTGTTGGTAATGATAACAGTGAAAACAAAGGAAAAACCTTGTGTTATCCAACTCATTTACTCGCACCAACTTTGAAAAGCCAAATGACATATCGCATAATACTCTGAGTCAAAAATCTTCAAACTTTGTCACAAAAATGACCAGATCCAAAAGAAATCATTGTAAAGGTAGCCAATGAAATGCCAAAATCTTAAAACAAAATTGCTGAATGATGAAAATAACCTTATTGAAGCCAAAAATTTCGAACTAGTATTATCATACTTATCTACAAAGAATCCCTCACATTAAAAGAACGCGAAAGAAACTACTTGAGAATGAGTACAGAGAAGTTGTCTTTTATAGGTCATAACAAAGTCAATAGCACAGTAACCTTTCACCACACATCGATATCAGAATTTTTGTGCCCGTCTCACCTCTAGTACGAGTAATAAATACTGTATTTTCGTATGCTTATAAGCCTTGCGCTAGACATCGTATCACATTTGGATATCATGAGAAAATTGTATGAACCTATGAAATGAAGCACTGAACAATTGTTTTTTAAAGCGTTATAACGTACGTGCCAAGCACAGGGAATGCCAATTATTCGTACTACATGACACTACGATTCTACAGTAGAATGCCAGCGATAATGGGAGAGAATAAAAAGTTGCAATGGCACGGTTCTTATTTTCGAAAACAGAAGAAAACAGCAGCTGGTACTCTAATAATAGTAGTAACTATCTTTCATTCAAACCAGACATACATTTTGTTAAGACAACCTTTTTCCATCTGAATCAAAATAACACTCCCCAAATGTCAATCTCCTGTGGACTAACCCTTCACGTCTTCATTAGTTGAGCTCATTTGCGATAAGCCTCTCAACATTAAACGTCTTGCTTACCGCCCGTGTCAAAACATCAAGTATCTTACTTAACCCCACATGTCAAAACCTTGATTCAACAACAGACTCCTTCTTTTTCATAACATTGATGGGCACTTTTACAAAACTATAACATTTGAAACTTCAATTCTTCACATTTTTCCTATACACCATGTTAATTGTCCTAAAATTCAAGTCTTAAGTCAGTGGGTTATTCCCGTTGAAATTTCGTAAAATTCACCTTTAGGTTACATTTGTTCCATGTTCGTAATGATCTCTCTCTCTCTCTCTCTCTCTCTCTCTCTCTCTCTCTCTCTCTCTCTCTCTCTCTCTCTCTCTCTCTCTCTCTCTCTCTCGGATCTAACACGTTTGTCATCATATACACGTACACATTACACAAACATGTATGTATATATATATATATATATATATATATATATATATATATATATATATATATATATATACATATATATATATAATTATATATATTGTGTGTATATATATATATATATATATAGATATATATATATTTATATATATATATATATATATATATATGAAGTTAATGTATGTTTTCCTATCTGAAATTATGTAAGAAAGCGCATTATTATGGATCCTTTTCTTAACTAGTAACATTTTCTTTCATAGCGTGGCTTAGCAAGATATAGAATTATCTATACACAGTAAACTGATCTGAACAGACTAAGGATGTTTTTTCTTTTATTACATTTACAATTCTTATAATTTATATCATATATACATTATAATATAATTACACGAATCATTTTTTACTTAGTCTAACTTGTATGACAGTTTGCACAGTTATGTTACCAATATCAATCTTTTTTCGGCTCAACAAAATTAATGTCAAATACCAAGCTTAAAAAAGAATTGCATATCAAAATGGCCACGTTATAGTGAATAAATCCATATATCACATACAAAATTCGTTGATTTATAAAACATCCTATAGATCACTAAAACCGTAATAGGCCGTCTATCGCACAAGATCGTGAAATCTATAAGAAACTTGAAAAAAAAGACCATGATTCAATATAAGAAAATAAAAAGAATCTAAGTAACCTGGGATGCGATGGAAGCTTGAAAACCCATTATCAGGTCCTTGGACAGTCAGTGTCCTGCGCCGTTTCCTGGATTTTAGTTTAAAATTTCAGGCCCCATTCACTCGGCTGTCTATCACTGACGCCGCTTGCGTGTGATGGAGCAATTTGGCACATGAGTGCAGGTGATTCCATCATTTGCAGTGGACACATACCATCACGCTAGATAAAGGGAGAAGCGGGGAGCAAGATTCACGCTAGATAGTTGGAGAGGCTTTCCTTTTGGGGGTTGGAATCAAACGATTACAAGACTGGTGTCTTGAGAAACAGAAAGAGCAGTAGTTCAAGAATTGGAGATTTTTACACGATTATAAAAGGTTGGAGATTTAAATTTCCTCTGTGGGTCGAAGGAACTCCTGGAGCTTAGACAAATTCATAAATGAAGATGGAGGTTTTAAAATCCCTTAAACACCGAGGACGGCAAGAATTTAAAGAGGTTAGGTGGGTTGAAAAATCCCCAACCTCAAATGCAGGGACCTACTTCGTTCTCTATTAAACCACAAGTATTAAAAATCATGTAATTTAATTGTGGAGATAGTTTCGAAGCCTATACATCATTAGTTTAAATCAATTGTTACCGCTTCATAATTGGACATAGTGTAGTAGAAAACAGCTACGCGAATATAATAGAGGGATTAGAAAAACTATGGTCAAATAACACTAACCTAGGTTAAACTACATATATAAATAGTTATAACAGGTTTTCATATAAATTATCATAAAGGCTACCAAAGACCAGTGTCATTTTTTACCATAGTAATCATTTACAGCCTTTACGCTGCTCATTGTATTTTCGCCTATTTCTTTTTAAATAACGTTAATCTTTATCTTTCATTACTAGGTAACAGTGACCCAAAGCCCCAACTAATCATGCAAGTTGCCTGGAATCCATCTATCACTCAAATATTACAGACTACCAGGACCTTAAGTTTTACATCTAATATTCTACATAAG
>NC_090725.1:249773031-249778031 GCF_036898095.1 Palaemon carinicauda | reverse complement strand
TGATTGATTGCTAAAAGCACATTTCAGAGGGCAGACATTATGTTATTACAGGTCTTTAAGTAAAATATGTTATGGAATGACAAGAGAAGGTTTCCTTGATATTCTACTACTCTACTGATAAAATTATCCTCATTCATCATTCATACATACAAATCACTCCAGTCTAGGCCCTATACATGAATTAAACTTGTTATAGTGAAATAACGTATTCGTTTAAAGAAAGGGAAAAAAATAGAAACTATGATGGTGTTTCAACATTCGTCTACCGTATAAATAGTCGTACATTCCAACATAAAACAGACAATGGCTCCAATATCGTTTTGAGAAAGTTTCATTATACCGTGTAGACAGAATGAAAAACGGCATAAGAAAAAGGGACTTTCACTACGTGCTTGGCTGCATCTATGACCTGCATATAACGCTCCAAAGACAGAACATATTTCAGATTTCTAGAACGCTATAACTAGGGGATAATAGTAGGAGACATGGCTCTGTTGTCTATTCATTAAAGCGACAACAAGAGTTTAGTCACATACACGAAAGCACAATGCATAATGGTTTCATCCATATTTCTTCCCGGGATCTCTCTCTCTCTCTCTCTCTCTCTCTCTCTCTCTCTCTCTCTCTCTCTCTCTCTCTCTCTGTGTTATGTTAACATCTTTTCTTTATATTTCCTTCTCTCGTAAACTCAGTAGCATATCAATAAAAAATACATGAAGGATTATAATAGAGGAAAAATAGTTATATGTGGAATCGGAAGTAAGTTTGGAATGTTATTCAGCACATACCATCACTTTCTCTATTTCGATTAATTAAGAATTTCCGAGATGAAATAAATGATTATATTATTTTCCCTCTTCTCATTTCCAGGACATTTAACGTACTTTTCATGCTTTTATCTCATTTCCATTTCTTGATTCATTCATTTATTGACTAAAGATTAAATTTCCATTTGTTAAAGTAAGATAGACAATATAAAGTCAGTTAGTCATCTGAGAAAAGAAGTTTAATCATTTCAAGGTGAAAAGTTTAATTAGGATTGCAGACAACAAGAGAACAGAGCAGGCCCAGCCGCTCTTTTATTCTTGTCCTTGAATGCACGAATAAAAAAAGAAAAAAGAAAAATATTTAAGTCTTTGTACTTCAGACAGATGGATATTCCTATCATTATATTGATTTGCAGAAAGTGGCTCTTGACTATAAGGAAAAACGGCACAGCAGTTCCTCTCACGTTCATGCCTAAACTACTGTCACGGTATTAGCCAATTCACACACCTTCACAGGAGGCTCACCTGCAGTATGTCAAATCGACTACACACACTGCACTAGTCACCTTTATCTTGCTCAAGTATTTCCGTTTCCTGAATATCACTTTCATTCCTTCTATTCCGAGCTTTCATGGGCGTCTCTTTTTGCTGACATTTCCTGATTATAGTATCTTTCCAACAAATTATCGTCTGCTATTCTTCTCACATGACCAAACCATCTAGCTCACTCTAATGATCTAATCTATCCATTCACCTGTGTTAACTTTTACACCACTTCTTTGTATCTACTAATTTTTCACCCTGCATGTTCTTCTCAAGCCACATATACTTCACAACCAAAGGACCTCACACTCTTGACTTTTTTCCTTCACATTCATCATCTGCACATCACCTTCAATACGGAGCGTGCTGACTAGAGCACTAGACAGCCCCTTCCTACATTTACGAATTGGCTTTTATAGACAATTAAGATGTATAATTGTTTTTCTTTCTTTTTGCATACACCTTACAACCTTTCTCACTTTAATTTTTCTGTGAAATACCACTTCTCTTAAGCCCAAATAGGCCTACTATATAATATACCAACCAGAAAATAGCGGTCACATACAGTACATGTTCGCTCTTGAACTTCTATATGATTGATTAACATGAAGTTGGGAACTTACCGCACTTATACAAACAGGGACATTCACTTCTATCCTGAACAAAATCTCACGATTACTGCATACTTACTAAAGTCCTTCCGTTCTAACTCTTTATTACATTTCCTTTGCCCAACACTTCCTTGCTCTTCATGTTCTCCTTTCTTTCAAGACTATGAATTATAAACAATTTTCACCACTATATCGTCTTGATCTCTGTTAATGTGGTCAAACCATGTCGATTCGTGTTTTTCCTGGCATTACCTTTGCATATTCGGATTTTGATTTTATCAAATCCTTATATCATTTAGAAACGCCTTTAAAATGCGGTTATACAGTTTTTGAAAAAGACACATCAGTAGACATTCATATATATATTAACACAAATATATATATATATATATATATATATATATATATATATATATATATATATATACATAAATATACACACAGATATATATATATATATATATATATATATATATATATATATATATATATATATATATATATACAGTATATATATAATATATACATACACACACATATAAATATATGTGTGTGTGTGCATGTGTGTTTAAATATTACTTACAAGCACATAATCCTATATCACAAAATAAATATGCTTATGTCTGTGTACAAATACGCCTGTGTAAGACAACATGAACATTATGATAATTTGCATTAGGAAGAGGCCTCATCATGGGGAAAACGGCCATTACTTCCAACAGTAACTTTCTTTACATAATACGAATTTCGTACACTCCACTTGCGCTGTAATACAAAACGTTTTATATATAATGCGTCTTAATTGGACATAATGCAACAGTTCTCGACAGCATCTTCTGAGTGATGATTTATGATTGGTAGCAAACTGAGCCCTTTTATAGTTCACCACCTAAGAGTTCATGCATAAATACATTTGTGTACACACACAAACACACACTAACACACACACACACACACACACACACACATATATATATATATATATATATATATATATATATATATATATATATATATATATATATGTGTGTGTGTGTGTGTGTGTGTATGTATCTATATATTTTTATATATATATATATATATATATATATATATATATATATATATATATATGTATATATAATCTCCTCCTACGCCTATTGGTGCAAGAAGATGTAGATAAATAGCAAGCATAACAATAACGCTACATGTAAAAAGACCACAATCCATAGGTAATATTGAAGCAGTTGAGATTTAATTTGTAATTTTTCATTGTATGCATATTCGTCTACTTATTCAATAATAGCCATAACTTGTTTACATTTGTACAAGATTTGCATGAATAACACATCATATATTTTTTTTAATGATCGATCATTTTACGCTATGATTACGGAATTCAATTTGCTTATTACATGTCTACATAACCTGATTAGATCCTAATACATTCTTAATGAAAAATTACATATCACAAAAAATTTAATATTCATATAATTAAGTAGTTTTGAAGCCTGGATCACTTGAAAATATAACATAATTATAATCTATTTTGAGGTACTGTGCAAAAATATAGGCTACACTAAGGCTATGAGAGCTAGCACTATAAATTTCTTTTTGATTAATCCCACCAACATCGGCTTCACTACAGTGTCAGTGACACTGGTAAAAGAGACGCCAGATAACTTGCATCTAATTAACAGTTTCCCCTTTTCTACATAGAGACCAAGAATTACATCCATCTCCACCAGAATTTTAATTCAAAAATTTGTTTTCTTAATGAAGTTTTGGAAATGTTGTCAAGCAAAACCGGCAACACAACTAAATGCTATCCAACGTAAAGGAGATATCAACGCATAGGAAAGTATCGATCTCGTAGTGTACAGGGGCCAGTACAGAAAGCCGGGCTCATCATGCCAATGATAAGCCTTATGTGCAAGTGTATGAAGGGCCAAACGGTGTGGAAATCTTCACTGTTGATTTGTTTATCTCCTGAACCGCTCTAGTATTAGCAAGATACTATATATATATATATATATATATATATATATATATATATATATATATATATATATATATATATATATATATATATATCATCAGCCGTGTCTAGTCCACTGCAGGACAAAGGCCGTAGAAATGTCCTTTCTCTCGCATTTTTATAGTCTTTCTATCCCAGTCAATACCAGCAAATTTTCTTGATTCGTCAATCTATCGTCTTCTCTTCCCTCCACGCTTTGTTAACAATCTCTAGGGACCTATTCTGTTATTCATAACGTCCGTTTATTGTCTGTCATTCTCATTCTATGTCCTGTCCACGTCCATTTCTTTTTCTTATATGTTGTTTGAATATCCTCTACTCTAGTTTGCTCTCATGTCCATGTTGCTCTTTTTCTGTCTCTTAGTGTGATTCCCATCATTATTCTTTCAATAGCTCTTAGAGTTTTACATAGCTTATGGTCTAAGGTTCTAGTAAGGCTCCAAGTTTCCGATGCATGAGTTAATAGATGGTAGGACTATCTGATTAAATACATCTTTTTAGAGAATGTGGCATTTTACTTTTCATAATAATTTGTTTACCAAAAGCTCTCCATCCCAAGCTTTTATATATATATATATATATATATATATATATATATATATATATATATATATATATATATATATATATATATATATATATATACATTAAAGAGAGAAAAAAAAGGAACAGTTTTGATAGCAAATACATTTTAGAGTAAAGAATATCTAATCACCGTGAGTAGCTTCTACATGACAACACTGTGCAAATGCTCAAAAAGTCTAAAACCGTAAATACAAAGAGGCAAAACAGCAGCACCGACGGAAAACCAACGGATTGCAACTCCCTCGCGCAACGAGACCGAATAGTTCAAAGTTAAAAACAGTTTCGCTCCATGAACAAAGTTTTTAGACGGATAACTTACCTGTTCATTCTGATCGTTATTTCGAACTTAGTTCCAACTTCTTACAGCGACCAATTCCTGTTTAATAGAAGAAGAAAAGAAAGATTTTCGTAAATATTAGCAGTTTTACATTAGGTTCGTAGAGCTGACAGATAATAATACGCATATTAGTGTAAAAA
>NC_090725.1:249618031-249770531 GCF_036898095.1 Palaemon carinicauda | reverse complement strand
TAAGGAAGTTATGGGGGCAAATCCCCCGCCCCGCCTCCTAAAACTTCATATATATTCAATTTTGCATAAAAACTAAAAGTGTATTCTTACGTAAAATTTTCAGAGGAAGTCAATGGAGGTGGTCCCGAATCTCTGAGTGCCCCCTTAAGGGTGCTATGGTGTGCAGAACCCCACCCGCTTTAAATCTCAAATATATACAATTCTATGTAAAATCTAAAAGTGTATACGTATGTAAAAATTTTCGAGAAAGACAATGGATGAAGTCTGAGATCTATTAGTGCCCCTTAAGAAAACCATGTGGGGTGGGGGGCAGAACCCTCACCATCTTAAAAACTCGGATAGAGGGAACATTAATGCCGGCAGAATGGCAGCTATGTGTGAAGAAGACAAAGACCAAAGAAATTATCGCCTTGAAGATAATCAACAAATAATTGCAGCGCTAAGATACCAGGAATCGAGAAATGAAAGAAAAACTTGATTTCAGGCTAACCGACAAAGAAGGATTGCTCAGTGAAACCAACAAACACAGGAAGAAACAGAGAATAATCACCATATTGATAGAGTCAGGCATGCAGAAGTTAGAGCATATCCGTTTAATGTAGAACAATGGCGCCCTGGTGCATTCAATTATTATTATTATTATTATCATTATTATTATTATTATTATCACTACTTGCTAAGCTACAACCCTAGTTGAAAAAGCAGGATGCTATAAGCCCAGGTGCTCCAACAAGGAAAATAGGCCAGTGAGAAAAGGAAACGGAAAAATAAAATATTTTAAGAATAGTAACAACATTCAAATAGAAATTTCCTATATAAACTATAAAAACTAAAAAAACAAGAGGAAGAGAAATAAGATAGAATAGTGTAAACGAGTGTACCCTCAAGCAAGAGAACTCTAACCCAAGACAGTGGAAGGCCATGGTACAAAGGCTATGGCACTACCCAAGACCAGAGAACAATAGTTTGAATTTGGAGTGTCCTACTTCCCAAGACATGGTAAGAAACAGAAGAGATAGTACAAATTGGCTTGATTTCACAAAAATGTAATCAGTGAACCTCCTGGATTGTTACAATTATCCTCTCCACCTTAACATATGAAATGTTTCATCTAAACAGTTGCACAGCTTCCACAAATGAAATATTGGGCGATAAGAGTAAATAGGAGTTAGAAAAAAAAAAAACCTCGTGATTCAGAGTAAGTCATCACAGAGATAACTTACCTGAATCGACCAGTAGCAAATACTGACATTGCTTTTTAATCCTACACCCGGACAATGCCGGGTATCTCTGCTAGTTAATTATAAATAACAAAACTTAAGGTTACTTTTATCATTCAAACACACACACACCCATACATATATATATATATATATATATATATATATATATATATATATATATATATATATATATATATATACATTATATATATACATATATATATATGTATATATATATATACACATTATATATATATGTATATATATATATATATATATATATATATATATATTTTATACATATATATATACATATATATATATATATATATATATATATATATACATATATATATATATATATATATATATATATATATATATTAGTGTGTGACTGTGTGTCGCTATAAAAACTGGATTTGCCGTCCGCATAATAAATACTAACAATTGAAGCATAGATACCTAAATCTTACCACTGATACAATCGTAGTTTTCATACTTAATATTACCTGTACAACAGACTGTAAATACCGTGTATGCAACAGAACCTCGCTCTATGTGTATATAACTCTGTACATCAGACGCGAAATAACAGTTTCAGTCCGAACCTAAACACTGCTGCGGATAAACTGGATTTGGACCACCGATTCAGACGACAAATACCTGACCCTTTTTTCCGAGCGGAAAATCAGAATTTATTCATTAAGGCGGATTCCGATGTCATTTGTCGTCTCTATGCACCGCCCAATGGGAACTGAATGCCATGCTTTGCTGTCAAACATTTTGGGCTGAAGTCTAGGTAAAAACGAAACGATAAAAAACACAAACAAAAGGGAAACGGAGTAGGAACTCTTTTTGAAAGGTTAGTTTCTTATCGTTCTTATCTCATAGCTGTATCTTAAGCACCCCTTTAAGACACGCAATTTAAACTTAAACTTTTATGTCATATACTAGTTTACCTACACTGAATTTTACGTAAAAATAAAAAATCCAAGTGGTAATGTTATACAAAGAAAGACACCATATTAAAAAAAAAACATGATTGATACTTAATATATATAACATATTTAAGAGAAATGGCTACTTTTATCAGGCGTGAATATGATAAGGCTTTAAAACGACGCCTTATCAGCTGCGTAACTCTGATTAAGTTAACACCTGACCTTCCGATGCATCTAATCTTTAATAGTATGATTAGGATTTTATTATTCTAAAATGAAAATGGTAATTGTTGACTTTGCGTGATAATCAAGTAGAGTTAACTTGATATTGCATTCATGCGTGTCGAGGAAATTGGCATCCTTGATAGAATACTTTTCATTCATATTTGGTCTTTCTTTTTTAACGTTAAAGTCATACTCCACATTTTAATCTATAAATAAACGTGTCCTTTGTATTGGGAAATTGTATGTATAAAGATCTGTGTGGATCTGCCTTTTTTTATTTTACAAACTTGAAATGGTAACTATTTATAAGAAAAAAAGATAATTCCTCACCTTCGGTTTCACAACGCCATTTTAACACAGAAATGTCAAAGGACAAAAGACGATTTTAACATAAGATATAATATGACTGTGTTTGAGATGCTGATATCAAATATGTTATAAAGTTATCTCTCTCTCTCTCTCTCTCTCTCTCTCTCTCTCTCTCTCTCTCTCTCTCTCTCGCTTAGCAAAGGTATACTCCTTAAACCTTAATCTTTGTTCATTCATATTTAGTTACTTATTAAAGCCTTTCCATATTTTTTTCCGGAAGCAGCGTAACAAATAAGACTATAAAAAAGATGAAAGAATTCTATTATTTTTTTGTTGGGAAAAGAAGCTGTCAGAATGAAAGAATACACTCAATACCATCATAAATATGGTATAAAACACCATTATAAAATCCAAAGTATATATGATTTCATTCATAATAAAAACTTTGGGATAACAACAGTCTTTAAACAACAATGACATGAGAATATTTTATAACTGTATCTGCTTAATTCAATTTAGTCATATTCAAAGGCCCCACCAATGACCAAGTTTCCCCGAGCTTAATTATTGGAATAGTATCTGAGCCGGCGGAAACCACAACAAAAGCGCGAGCAACAAAGTAGATTAAAAATTCCTAAACCTTCGGTGGGAAATATTGAAAGATAACTGTTTTATTAGTGACAAAATGTAATTGCAATCAACTTTTATTTTGCATCTAAATATTCATGCACACATATATACAGTAAGTATATATATATATATATATATATATATATATATATATATATATATATATATATATATATATATATATATATATACACATATATATATATATACATATATATATATAAATATATATATATATATATATATATATATATACATATATATATATATATATATATATATATATATATATATATATATACTTTATATAACATACACCATTTCTCCTAGAAATGACTAGCCACAAAATTCATTAGCCTCCTGAATTTTTATGCTGTTGCTAACACAGATCAAGTCTAACGAGAGTGTTATCAATAGGAGCCAATTAATCACCAGACTCATGACTCATTACATACTGTGGGTTAACAACGAGTTTTATAAGAGCTGTGTCTATATTGCTTTGTTCGTTTACCCCAGGGAGTCGAACATTAGCCCTCTCGAAAGTGAGGCGATTGTCATAGCCACAACACCATGACGCCCATTCATATATACACACGTATATATATATATATATATATATATATATATATATATATATATATATATATATATATATATATATATTACTAGCTACAGCCCCAGATGATAAAGCAGGATGCTATAAGCAGAAGGGCTCCAACAGAGAAAATAGCCCAGTGAGAAGTAATGAATAATGAATATGAAATATCTAAAGTTCAGTAACAACGTTAAAATAGATCTGCCATATGTAAATTATGAAGAGAGACTTGTGTCAGCCTATTCAGCATAAAAACATTCGCTCCAAGTTTGAAATTCTAAAGTTTCACAGATTCAACTGTCTGATTAAGATCATTCCACAATTTGGTCACAGTTGAGAAATGTAAAACGCTATTTAGCCTTTTAGAAGGATTTTAAGACCTTTACTTACGTTTCATTTTTATTTGGGAATAAAAAAAAACCATGAAAAATTAACTTCATAATCGAACAGTACGACGTTTGTTTCTTATATGACGGTTAAATCTCAAGTGATAATATTAACAGTCGATTGTAAGTTCTAATGTCAAAATTTCACTTCCCCCAAATGTGCTTGAAAATTTGAAATAAATTGCATCACTTTCACGGGTCAAAGATTTTGTATAATCTTGACATTCTAAAATTTCCTTTTGACAATCAGCAGAGAGAGAGAGAGAGAGAGAGAGAGAGAGAGAGAGAGAGAGAGAGAGAGAGAGAGAGAGAGAGATTCTCAACTTGGATCTTAGACTGGCCTCACAAAATTAAACTAAAAAAGACACTAAAATAAATAAAAGAGGAATTGTCTCAAGATGACGATTATTTTCTTTGGACCCAGCCCAAAACATACATTGATAGCTGCTAAAACCAAGTTTGGCAACCACACGAAAAGCGGATAGGCTACATGACTCTAATTAGGAAACAACATACCTCCAAAAGAAACAGCTGAAATAATAAAAAAAAAAATAAAATAAAACTCAAGAGAAATGCACGTCAGGAAGAACTGAATAAATTGGTTGAACGTTGCGTTTGGGACATCAAGAATATCCGTGGAAATGTAAAGTTTGTCGACATCTGGTGAAAGTGCATTCTTAAGAAACTCTCAAGTGGAATATCTGCTGTTATATTCATAGATTAAGAAAGCTGAGATACAGTAAGTAACCTTAAACTGATACCAAATTATCAGAATGGAACCCCAATGATTCTACTGGGAACATTACTCGGTGGAATAACGGATATGTCTCACATGAATTTAATGGCATACATCAGACATCATGCACTTCCGGCTCTAGAAGAGCGCACCCCGTGTGATGTGATCTTTCGAAGATATCCTATCATTTACTTCCAAAACCAAAATCAGAAATCTTCAGTTTAAATATTCTACAATATAACAATATAGTCGATAAGTAGGAAGCATATTTGATAAAGAAATAGGAAGAAACACCAGCCAAAAAGCCTGAAAATATAGATCAGTTTCGTGTGCCTCATTCAGAGATAACAGTAGGGTCAAAATTCTTATAACAGTATTATGAATAAATGGGCGAATATCGGAAAGAACAGGATTTACAGGACTCGTAAAGAGCATAATTACCTAAATACGAACAGGTAGGATATATGAGACTTTGAGGAAGGACCTAACTAAAGAAGAGGATAAGGATCACGGGCGGCGAAAAAAAAAAAAGTGATAGAAAATCTAGATTTCTAGAGGAGACAGAGTTCCATGTGGAACCATTAAGCTCAGCAGAAACAGAAACCACAGATGATAATATATCAGATACGAAAACAGAGTCCGAATCGACAAGCTAAAGTCCTGATTCTCTTTTTAAAATAATGGCAAGGATAATTGTGTTCAGGTGAAACAAGAGCAATTCCTTTCACATTTGATAACAAAGAAAATCATCCATTCCCCCCCCCCCCCCCCTCTCTCTCTCCATATGTAGTAATGTCCTTGTCGGAAATTTTAATGAATTTGAAGTGGGTTATAGATTGCCATTTGATATCCTTACACCAGCATGAACCAAATCTCTCTCTCTCTCTCTCTCTCTCTCTCTCTCTCTCTCTCTCTCTCTCTCTCTGTAGACTTTCTATGAACAAACCCCGATTACCATCTCTTCACGGACGGCTGACGGTGCACTTTACAAATTCATCAATCGATCTCCATTGGGAGGGTGATTTGAAAAGAACGGTTCCGGTACTTCCGCTGATGGATAGAAAGGGACGCTCATCCACTCAGAGAAAGGAACGTTGGCGCTGCATTGGGATTAGAAGCAGGGAAATGGAATGGCCACGTTTTTTGCCGATTTAGGACTGCATTTGTTAAAAGGTTGTTTTTAAACATCTCATCTGCTTTTAGCCTGCTGATCTGTTATATGTTTACTGTACTTTTTAAAAGGCAACTTTCCACATTTATAATGGAGAGATGAGTTTGATGACGACGGAATTCTTTTTGCATCAGGGTACGATGCTTCATTATATTTTGTCCAGATTCATGCCCTCTAACTGTTCTACGTGTGGTCTAAGGCTTCTTCATATCGAAAGATATTCTGCAAGTTTTTGCCTTCCTTGTAAACCTCGGGTGAATCATCTCATGTATGAGAGAGAGAGAGAGAGAGAGAGAGAGAGAGAGAGAGAGAGAGAGAGAGAGAGAGAGAGAGAGAGAGAGAGATCTTAGGTGCATGCTGCAGTGAGGGTATCAAGTGGCGATGTATGAACTACTTAAATATATTAAACTTTCAATGGACATTACTATACTATACTAGGAGAGAGAGAGAGAGAGAGAGAGAGAGAGAGAGAGAGAGAGAGAGAGAGAGAGAGAGAGAGAGAGAGAGAGAGAGAGAGAGAGAAAATCTTAGGTGCATGCTGTATTGAGGGTATCAAGTGGCAATCAATGAACTACTTAAATACATTAAAATTTCAACAAACATTACTATGCTAAGAGAGAGAGAGAGAGAGAGAGAGAGAGAGAGAGAGAGAGAGAGAGAGAGAGAGAGAGAGAGAGAGAATCTTAGGTGCATGTTGTAGTGAGGGTATGAGGTGGCGTTCTATGAACTTAAATACATTAAACTTTCAACAGACATTACTATGCTAAGAGAGAGAGAGAGAGAGAGAGAGAGAGAGAGAGAGAGAGAGAGAGAGAGAGAGAGTTTCACAATCTAATACTGACAAGAAAATGTTAAAAAAGACAGCATTTTACTAAAATATTCTAACACAAACACAATGGAAAGTAAAGTTAAAAATTCCGTATGAAATTTTGGTTAGAAAATAATGCTCTTTCCTAATCATTCACTTGATTGGCCTGACAATAGCGAAAACTAACTCTCGATGTCACACACTGTAACTATTTATTTTTCTCTCGCCACTGCTGAATATAATAGAACATAATTAAACTGATTGAATTTGGCTTAATATCACCATAATGATATATTAATTTCCGAATTTTTTTTTTTTTTGTCTATTGGAATAATGGTGATTACTTCAGCAGTAATTGGCGGAATTCTCTTAAAAAATTTTAAAAGTTTCATCAACATATTTTTCTCTTCAGTAGTATAAAATACAATCTAAAAATAACTCAAACGGCCAAGTACATAATGTCTATTCTTAGTGGATTTCAACTAAACATTGGAATCCCATCCGGACGACCTTGAGAGTTCGTGAAGGTAGGTTCTTCGATTTCCCTTTTAAGATTGGGTGAAAATTAATTTGAATAATGGAATTACCAGATTGCTTTAAAATAGACATTTCAAACTTCTTTGCTACCTACTGTTGTGAAATTTCATTCAAGGCTCTCATTGGAATACTTTAGTTTAGTATAACATTAATTGGTTTTCTTATCGTTTTTTTGCCTCCTTATACGAAATTCATTAATAATTTATAAACGCATGTATAACGTTCTTCCTCAATCACCAAAACACATTAAACAAAGATGTCGTAATGCATCAAATGGTATATATTACTCAAGCCTTTATTTTTGTGTACTAAGGGATATCATAACTTGAAACGAGACAAAAAAAAATTAAATTTTTTTATCGTAATTTTTTTATCTTACCTTAGAACTTTAGCTGGTTATTGTACAACTAAAATATCTCATCTATTCTCCCACTATCAGTTAAGCAAAATTTCTGCAAGTCTTGCCACAATCATTTTCCATCACGAATAGTAATAACTATTATTCTGTTCAAGATAAGGTAACGGCCAACTCTATTTGTGTTGAAAATACATAAAAGAATCGCCAAAACAACTCTAAGGATATTATCTTTGTCAGAACGGATATACACACACAAACACACACACACACACACACACACACATATATATATATATATATATATATATATATATATATATATATATATATATATATATATATATACAAATATATATATATATATATATACATATATATATATATATATATATATATATATATATATATATATATATATATATATACATATTTACAATAGCAAATTACGTAAATTTCCGAGCTCCAAAACTCACCTGCTTATATTACACACACAATTTGATACACAATAGAAAAACTCCGAGCTCTGAGAATAATACGCAACTCCCAGACGATAATATATATGAACACTGAATATCTAAAAGGTCTCTTTACTTTACACTTAATACAAAACTGGGTGATACTTTACTTTTATTGGGAACTATTCTTAAATCAACCTCTTACTTCAGTTCTTAGTCAAGGGATATGAGCAAAGTACTGGAAATAACTATTGGTGATCGAAATAATACACACTTTACAAAAATAAATATAGTCTATAAAAATTAAACAATTCAAATTTAACACCAAAATTAGATCACTCGAAATATTAAATCTGAACTAAACCTTAGACTAAGTCAAAAAGAAGGATGCTCTATAAATATTATACAATCACTTGTTTCACTAGAAATTAATCTATGAAAATATTTAATTTTGACAATTAATGAATAAATGACACTTTTACACCTCAAAAAAGGTATAAGAATTACACTTGCATATATTTAACAATTACTCTCATGTCCTTACGCTTACACAAGGTTACACGGACAGTTAAGCAAAATAAATACACTTTATTGTTTAACCTAATCTCACAGAGTTAGTTACAACAATTTATACAATAAAATGTACTTGCATTAACACACTACACTTTTAACTTAGGCACACAATAATATCGCCAATGTTTGAACAACACTATACGCGGTATATGTTAGAGAGAAATCACTATTCATGTTTGAGAGGAGTTATGTAGTGGCTGGAGAGAGGCCTGGTGGACGTTGGCTCTTTCAAAGGGATAGGCTGGATCTCTTCTGTCTCCTATGCATTGCTAGGTCCTTATATATTAACTCAGTTCACTCTAGAAATTTCTAGTAAATCATTCTCGCAGAGTGGGATCATGGCTGCTTGCGAGGCAACTGTCTCGCAGCTAACTCCGCCCACCTCTTCTCGTAGCATTAAAAAAAAAAAATTTTGGTCGAGAACCTTCGTGGAACTTCCAATCATCCAGATCTGGATATACACATGAAAGGTCAACGGATCCCATGTGTAGGTGGATCTAAATTTTTAGGATTGATTTTTTTATTCTAGGCTTACATGAGTTCCTCACTTGTAGGTGTTGAAAGTTAAATGTCTTGAGTCTCTGAATCTTTTAAAAGTATTGTTCCATACATCATGACGGGCAGATCGTAAAACTATTTTAAAATTATACAAGGCCTTAATTATTTCCAAAATTAGATATGGGTGTGAAATATACTCATCAGCCACCCCAAGTCGATTAAAGATATTGAATTCAACAACTCATGCTGGTACTAGAGTGTCCACAGGAGCGTTTTAAAACCTCACCTATCCCAAGTCTCCTTGTTGATGCTGGAGAGTTACCTCTAGGTCATTACCAAATGTCTTCCATTATTCGGCACTGGTTTAGGTTACAAAGACTCCCTAACTCTTTAGCCTTTCATACTGCAAGCCTTGTAAAGCACTCATCATATTTTAAGTTGCACCCAAAAACTCCTCAACCTTATGACTTTCGGGTAAAACAATTATTAAACAGTCTTGATATAATTAGAGGTAAGGTGCTTCCATTTAAGATAACATCAACCCTTACGTGGAAATTACCAAAGATATCTTTTTGTAAATATTCTATTGCTGTTAAAAAAACGTAACTGAATTAGAAGCTAGGTCTCTTTTTATGGAACGTGTTGAAGAATGTAGGGAATCAACTTTTTATATACTGCTGGCTCCAAATCTAATGCTGGCATTGGATTTCGAGTATATAATAGTTCTTTTAACTGTAGAGGTGCACTTCCTTCAATATCTTCCATATTTACTGCTGAATTTTATGGCATTCTAACCGCTATTGAGAAAATAGCGGTAAAAGACGAGGGCAATTTTACCATTTTTAGTGATTCAAGGAGTGTCCTTCAAGCTTTAGAAGGTTTTAATTCTAATAACCCTTTAGTTTTAAAGATTTTAGAGTGGCTTTTAATTATTGGCCTAAAAGGTATAACAGTTCGCTTTTGCTGGGTTCCGGCACACTTAGGTGTGTCTGAAAATGAACAGGCAGATTCACTGGCAAAGAGTGCTACATCTGAGTTGCTACTAAGAAGGTATCCCATTCTCTGTAATGATTTTTTCCAGCAATTAGGAATTCTATTTATAACAATTGGCAAAAGCATTGGGATACTTTAACCGAAAATAAGATGAGAAAAATTGTTATATCCCCTTGGAGGTATAATGGGATGCCCCGAAAATGGGAGAATACTCTTTGTTGTCTCCACATTGGTCACAAGAGCTTCTGCTGGCTGGCCAACACCAACCATATTGCGACGACTGTTTGATACCCTTGATAGTGAGAAATTTGTTGACTGAATGCCCCACTTACAGCACAGAAAGAAATAGATATCTGTTTAAGGCTCGGGGTAAGGATGGCAGATTCATCCTTGCCAAGATCCTTGGACATTATGTTTTGTATAATGCTAGTGGCATTTTTGAATTTATATCAGAAGCAGGTCTCCTTAATGCTATTCAACTCTTATAACACATTTAGCTTTCTGGTTTTAATTGAATATTCTTTTAATCTTTATTTATAATAAACGATATCAGCGTCAATGACCTTCGATGTCAGGATGCCAGAGAACTTCAAATCATTCATTCATTTATGGAAACATGATGCAATCCCTAGCATTTGTCGTACGGCATACCTTTTAACAAGATTACAAAAGACTTTGTAACAAAACTATGTGAAATGAAAATACAATTCTTTGAAATAATGTAAATTTACATATACAGAACTGAATGAAAATACAACTAAAGGAATGACAAAAGTCGTACATAATTTACATAACGGTACTTTACTTAATACTACATAAGTGGAACTCATCTTACGAGCCGGCTATACATCTCTTAAATGCACAAATAAAATATGTGAATAAAATATTCTAATTCATGAAGACCAGCTTTGTAAGTATATATATATATATATATATATATATATATATATATATATATATATATATATATACACATATACAATATATATATATGTATATATATATATATATATATATATATATATATATATATATATATATATATATATATATATATATATATATTTTCTCTGTGGCCGAGAAATCAAAAGGGAAGGAGTTGTTAGAAACACTGATATCATTAGCATGTGATGTTGGCCACCCTTGTATTTTAGATGCTTCTTTCTTCTTGAAAGATAAATTAAATCTCAAGACCACAAACAATTTTTAGCTACAACCCAGAAGTTATGATTTCCTAATGTACTTCTCAGGGTACCAGCTCTCATCAGGGTATGACTAGTCCGTCTCTCCCTCCCGAGGGACGGGGAGAGACCAAGTAATTATATGTGGGGCAATGTCACTCAGTGTCTCCTGAAAAAAATTATATATATATATATATATATATATATATATATATATATATATATATATATATATATATATACATAGTCAGACATTTGTTCTTTATCATATAGGAGAGATTGTTACTACTACTATCAATAGCATATTACTCGATATCATAGTACTTCTATCTGACTACCTTCTTTCAATTCTGGGTACCTCGATGGCTAATTACTTCATTGAGGAAGGAGATTGAGAAGGGCTAAAACCTGGGCTCCTGAATCACTAGATTCTGTTTTTTTTTTTACCGCGAACTGTAGAAAAATCAAAAAAGGAAACCTCCTTTCAACCCTTAGCATGACCAATGAATGCCATAGGAAAAATTAAAGGATCCAAGGTACTCCAAGGATGTTGGAACGAGTCCTCCATCGCTGCTGTATGGTTTGGAACTGGAGAAAAATACACTGAAAAGCTTCTTGTTCAGATGTGTTACAAACAAGTCGATCATTGGCGGGGACTACAAAGGGCAAGAAGCCTTTCTGCTCCTGCTGGTAGAAGGTACCATTCTACCCCTTCTACCTGACCCTGCCAGCTGAGCATGTCCCTTAACAAATTCCTCTTGGTCTGGGACAGCTCCATAGCATTGTCAAAAGCCCAAGTGTGAGTGCCTCAGCAACTCAAACAGGTCCAGTGATACAGTCCCTCCCTACCTGCTGACATAGGCCACTATGGTAGTTTTGTTGCACATCAATGCTACCAAGTGCCCTATCAACCTCTGTTGTAAAGCTTATTGGGCTAAAAGTGCAGCTCAATTTTCCAGCAGATTGATGAACAGACCTTTCTCTTCTTCGAACCACGGTCCTACTGTGATGTTGCCCCTCAGGTGTCCACTCTACCCTTTCTTTGATGCATATATAAACTACAGCAACTCCGGAGGAAGGAAGTCAAGAGAGACTCCCCTGGTGAGGTTTTCATCTCTTAACCACCTCTTTAGATCCTCCCTCACAGCTGCATTCACCGTAACCGAGCCGGGAGGATCAGTGACGGCTGACCAGTAATGCTTTAGACACCACTGTAGTGATCTCTGGTGGAGGCACCAATTAGGAACAAGTTTCTCCATTGACAAAAGTTGCCCTAGAACACGCCACTAATGTGCTGGTAAATGTCAAACTAAATGAAAGGGCTGCTTAACCTATCTGAGTCTGTTGATATGATCATCTGTCAGAAAGACTTGCTGCTGCTGTATCTATCAATATTCCCAGGTACTCCGTCCTTCTCTTAGGCTTGAACTAAGACTTCTTTCCATTAATAATGATCCTCAGATCATTGCAAAAGGCTAGAATTCTGTCTCGAACCTGAGCAACTGTCTCCTTTAAATAAGATTCACTTTTTGTTCATGAAATGTTTATTATCGCTTGGAAGGCATCACATGACAATGATAATATCTGCAATGAAAGATAGCACGATGAGAAATAAAATGGCATTTGCATCGGCAGTCAAAATAAATTCAATGTGAAATTACACTGACACCTAATAGCATATATGAGTCAGTTAGTAAATTCACAGTATACACAGCTAGCTAATGAACCATTTGCTGCTAGCATATAATAGATAATAAAGTTTAGATAAAGTCTATAGACAATAATACTGTACCATATACGCAGCGAGTAAATGAGCTGCCAAACTGAAACACCGTTTGCTTACATTCTCACAAATGAGCGCCAATGTATAGATGATGCAATACACATAAATGAAATAGGATCCTATAATGCACATAATGTATAGACGACACAATACACATAAATGAAATAGGATCCTATAATGCACATAAATGAAATAGGCTCATATAATAATTATAACATGTACAACAGATATGAATAGACAATCCTCTACCTCCTCCCAAGTTTTTTTTTGGGTACTAATAAGAAAACTCAAAAACAAAACTGAACATGTTAGAGCAATATATGAAAACTACTTCGCTGATGATTAACTTTGCTCAAAAGGAATGGAACCAATATCTGCATGTCAGCTTCTTCAGGATTGCATAGTGCCACCACAGCTATATTGATAGTGCAATTGCTGATAGCAGCTTCTTCTTTGGTCACAATGACCACATATGGTATGGCCACATATCAGCCAGGAATTTGAACAGCTTGGCTTTGATATCATTTTCTCTCAAGAAGTTTCATCAGCTTGAGGGAATAATGCCCTCTCTTGTCACCCTGTATCCTCGCTTTGATCTAGTTTCAGTTTTCGGACTAGATAGCCAGTAGACATCGAACACAATGTCTGTTCTCTTGTAATTGGTAGAATATACTTATACAGTAGGCAGGACATCGAGCATTGCATAATCTTCAACCATCTTTGAACTTCATGGGTGCAGACTGTTCACCAACCTCAGGAATTGTAACTTGGCTCTCGGAAATGGTAGTGAGGTGGTATTTCTGACAGGTGTGGAGCTTTCCACCATCACTAAGGGCAGCAGGATATGACTGACTCTCAAGTCACACAGTTGAGTCTTCTGTCAGCAATTCTTACAATGAAGTTTTCCATCATCTACAGTTTAGGCACAATCATGAAGTCTGTCATTGAGGATAATTGTGATAGCTTCTTCAAGTTCAAAGGATGGGCTTCTTTGTCACATATGAATTACGTTTGTCCTTCAAGGATGGTTCTATGTAGCTTGGTCTCTCATTCTACTAGCTAAACATATTCTGCTCTTCTTTCTCTGAACCTCGCCAGTTTCGCCTTGTTGAACATGAGGTGACAACTTTGGTGATACTGTGCCATGTTCCTCCTCAGAATTTCTCCAATACCACCATCATCATGTCTGGCTGAATCCATAACAATATGCATCTCATTAATTGCATGAAAGAGTCCTACATTAGTCCCAAACATAGTGTAGCGATCATGCTCCTGTGGTTTTGTGCATGTGAGGACTCGAGCTCTTCACTCTTCATCTTCTACCTAAGACATCACTTGCTCCAGTCACTCGGGAATTTAGATGATCCTGGGTCTGTATTTGCCATCTTGTGAATGGTATTCAAGGTATAAGAGTATGATAAGTATCTTTACTAAATAAATCAAGGCCAAGGGTTTATCGTTTTACTGTCTTGATCACAATCAAGCACACAAAGGTATGGGAAACGACTAGGTTTGGGAATAAAAACAATATGTCTTAAAGTAATTTGTATTTTACCAAGCAATACAAAGCTGAGTCTTTTAAATAGGAAAATATGTACAGCACGAGTTGGAACAGCCATTGAATTCATTAACGAGGTCTTAACAACATGTGGTGAGCACAAGCGAGATGCCCTACTCCCACTCTTCTCTCTGTCAGAGGATCTTCTCTTTCACCTTTTGGCTCCAGACTGTGAGCTGTGGTTAAGGATGAGAGTTCAACTTAAAGGACTCAGGTTTGTATAACTAGAAGAAGAAATACAAATTACTTTAAAAGTGTTATTTGTTCCTACTCGTATAGAAACCTTTCAACCTTTAAAAATGAGGAATCACTGTTTGGTGGGTTGGAAGTCCCCCTAGAACCAAAATGGCTGGTTCTTTTACTTCCTCGGAAATGACAATCTACCTGGTCACATAGGGAAACGTAAATGACTCCAACAACCATCTGTATTTCATAAGGATGAGTAGACTGATAGGACCTGGCCTGTCCAAGATGAATTGTATATGGTAACCTGAGGAATTCCTTTCACCAAAAAGGATATCAATCAGCTATGAAATACCTAACATATGATGATCAGTGGGTGGGTATAAATTCCCCAATCCTACCCATCGTTAGGGAGGATGGGGGAAATACTTCTTTAGAATAAAGAATTGAGAGCTCAGGCGTATAATTTACCAGCATCAAGTCAGATCTAGAATGCAATGTTTTCCACAGCTCTGGCCCCAAGAGAGATGACAGAAAAAAATAAGTAGAAGAGCCAGTCATTCAGCCTTTCACTTCAAACTTACATTTATATGTTACCATAGACAAATGCTTCCTGTCCTGTGTAGGAACTGGACTAGATACACAACTATTTGAGCAGCCACCACAGGACAAAGCACAAAGGTGTCAAAGAAGTTGTGGGTATATTCCCATAGGTAAAAGGCTGTGAAGGTGGTCTGGTATTTCAAAACTCCAGCCTTCAACATCTGGCCAAATGAAAGGTTCCTCTTGAAGGCTATGGTGAACTATACCCCTGACTTCTTGAGCTGGTACCTCGACCCTATCAGCAGTCAAAGGTAGCCCACACATCTTTTCACATAACCAGAATGTGATCCTGTTTCTTGACACCTCTTTCTTGGTCATGCCTTGCTAACAAAGAGTTGCTGACGCTCAGGCCTGAGGTGTCAGGTCCTCTTCAGACAGCACTTAGAGAGCTCACAGAATATAAAATCATCTCCTTCCAATCACCACCCGACGCTTCACACAGAGAGGGGATGGAAATGCTCTTGAACCTGGGGTTGTACACTGATGCGTTCTGTGTTTTGGCCAGAAACTCGGGCAAAAATTCTAAAGGATACCTCCTTCCACCCCTCAGCATGGGTGACTAAGTAAGAGAGACTGTATACATGCCTTTTCTATTCATCGATGCTAAGGCTAGCAAAAATTTTGAGTCTTGAGAGTAAGATCTTTGTTTAACGACCTTTCAAAAGGCTTCTACAGAGTATGTGTTAGAGCCTCGAGAACTTCAGTCATGTCCTACTCTGGGGCCCTGAGGTCCGAGGGTGGGAAAGGTTGCTTGAAGCTCATCATGAGCATAGACGACTCCCACTAGGAGGAGAAGTCTAAATCCTTCAGTTGAAAAGACAAATGTCTAAAGCTGAGTGGTAGCCTTTGAAAACAACAACTGTGAGGCCCTTCTATCGGCGAAGAAAGACAAGTTGCTCCGACCAGAAAATTATCCCTTCTTTTTCAACAATTGCAGAAGATGGCCCACTTCACCTGGTATACAACTGCAAAGGATCGTTGCAGATTTCTTGTCATCAGTGGAATACCAAGCAAAAAGTCTTTCGTTCAGAGGAGATTATGGATAATCTCCAACCGTGAAGTTCCAGTGACTTCACGTATTGGTGGTACCTCTGAAGATGAGGCTGACGGTGTGAACTATTGGGGTAGTTTTCTAGGGACCTCGACTAGAAGTGTTGCCAGATGAAGATACCACTCGGCATGAAGCCATCTGGGAACCACCAGAGTCATCCTGAGTCCTGGTATAATCAATGCTCAGTTGATTAGCAGACAGGGCAGGTTGAACAGAGGAAAGACTCACACATGCAGGTAATCTCATTGGAGTTGGAAGGAGTCTTAAAAAAAATGGCCATTGGGTCCTGAACAGGGGAATAAAACATGGGGAGCTTCTTGTTTACCTGGGTGGAGAACTGGTCGATCACTGGAGAACCCCACAGGTTGGTTGAATTTCGCATGATGGTAAAATAATTTCTTTTGATAAATTTGTATTTTTACTAACCACACAAACCAGAGACATTTAATATGAGTGTGACTTCAGCAAACCTGGCACAGCTGTTTAAACTTTCAATAAATAGTAGTAGTAGTAGTAGTAGTAACTGGCAGCTGGTGGGTAGGCACCATCCACATCCCAGGTAGCGCAATCTTCACTTTGATCTTAATCTAGGACTTGCGGGGTGGTTGAGCCAGGAAGTGTAATTTACAGGTTTCAGTTTTGTATGGTCAGGGAAAACTCAACTAAAAAATTTGTGATTTGTTCACATCAATAACACAAACCTTTGACCTTTAATATAATATTCATCCTCTGGATAGCAGAAGACCCTATTAACCAAACTGGTTGCTTGAATAAACTGGGAAATGTCAATGCACTTTGCTCTTGGAGAAGAGCAAAGGTGATGATTTCCACCAGCCTCCTAACAATCTGAGCATGGAAATGTCGCTCGTGCTGTAAGTATATTTTCTGAATGTATGGTTATGAGAATTGGGGTGCATGAATTTCTTCCATCCACCCCTCGCCTAGAAGGATGGAGGAGATACTTCAATGCAGAATTTGTCCGTAGAGAAAAATTACTCAGTCGTGAGGCTCACCTACATCTACCATCTGACCCAGCACTTAGGTAGTAGGTTGGCCAGGACACCAACCATCCATTGAGATACTACCGCTAGAGAGTTATTGGGTCCTTTGACTGGCCAGGCAGTACTATATTGGATCCCTCTCCCTTGTTATGGCTCTTTTTTTCTTGCTTACACATACACTGACTAGTCTGGCCTAGTCTATACGCATTCTCCTATCCTCATATACTGACAACAATAAGATTACCAAACAATTCTTCTTCACTAAAGAGGTTAACTACAGCACTATAAATTGTTCAGTGGATACTTTCCTCTTGGTGAGGGTAGATGAGACTATTTAGCTATGGTAAGCAGGAGAAAGACACTCCAAAATCAAACCATTGTTCTCTAGTCTTGGGTAATGCCATAGCCTCTGCACCATGGTCTTCCACTGTCTTGAGTGGAGTTCTCTTGCTTGAGGGTACACTCAGGCAAGCTATTCTATACTATGTCTCTTCCTCATGTTATTTTGAAGTTTTTATTGTTTATATATGAAAGATTTATCTTAATGTTGTAATTCTTAAACATCTCTAGTAGTTTATTTCCTAATTTCCTTCCCTCACTGAGCTATTTTCCCTGTTAGAGGGTTGTAGCTTAGGAAGTAATAATAATAATAATAATAATAATAATAATAATAATAATAATAATAATAATAATAATAATGATAACTGCTTCACATCGATGGGGAAAATGAAGAGTAGAACAGCCAGACATTCTATCTTTCCTAGAATAATATCACAACAGTTACCTTAGACAAGATATTACTTGTCCAATGGGGATAGAATTATTATCATTATTATTACTACTAGCTAAGCTACAACCCTAGTTGGAAAAGCAGGATGCTATACACCAAATGGCTCCAACATGGAAAAATAATCCAGTGAGTAAATGAAATAAGAAAATAAATAAACGATATGAGAAATGATTAAGAATTAAAATAAAGTATTTTAAAAACAGTAACATCGAAATAGATATTTCGAGTATAAACTACAAAAGTCTTATGTCAGCCTTTTCAACATAAAAATATTTGCTACAGGTTTGAACTTCTTAAGTTTTATCGATTCAACTATCCGATTAGGAAGATCATTCCACAACTTGGTCCCACCTTGAATAAAACTTCTAGAATACTGTTTAGTAATGAGCCTCACGATGGAGATATCCTAACTTTTAGAATTAAATTCATGCCTAGTATTATGAACATGATGGAACTGTCCGGGAAACTCTGTAAGTAAATGATGATCAGAATTATTAAAAATCTTATGCAACATGCATAACGAACAAACTGACCGACGGTTGCCAAAGATTATTATCTAGATCAGGAATAAGAAAGTTGATAGACCTTAAGCTCCAGTCTAATAAATTAAGATGAGAATCAGCTACTGAAGACCAGACAGGAGAACAATACTCGAAACAAGGTAAAATGGAAGAATTAAAACAGCTCTTTAGAACAGATTGATCACCGAAAATTTTAATTGACTTTCTTAATAAGACAATTTTTTGTTCAATTAAAGAAGACACACACCAAATGTATTTGTCAAAAGTAAATTTGCTGTCGAGAATCCCACCTAAAATTTTAAGTCATAGAGAGTTAAAGGAACATTATCAATGCTGAGATCCGGATATTGAGGAGCCACTGTCCTTGACCTACTCACAATTATACTTTGAGTTTTGTTAGGATTCAACTTCATGGCCCATAATTTGCACCATGGACCAGATCTACATTCAGGAAATGGAATTGATGCAAAGAGTATATCATCTGCACATGCAACAAGCTTGTTTTCTTGGCCAAACCTCATGTGTGTATTTAGTATGAAAAGTAATGGGCAAAGAGCACTACCCTAAGGAGCATTAGATATCACATTCTTATACTCACTATGGCACCCATTAACAACTCTTTGCAATCTATTACTTAGAAATTCCATAATAATGCTAAGAAACGACCCACTCACTCCCCACTGCTTGAGTTAGAAAACAAGGGCCTCGTGATTAACACGGTCAAAGGCAGCACTAAAATCAAGGCTAATATTATGACCTTCCTGACCACAATCAAGAGATTTCTGTACATCACTAGAGATTGTAAGAAGGGCATCACATGCTCCAATGCCTTTACGAAAACCAAATTGCAAAATAGGGAATATATGATTACCTTCAGCTAACCTATTAACCCTGCGTAAGTAATCTTATTTTGTTGGTCCGCCGTCAGTAACCTCGTACCTGTACGGTGACCTCCATTTTCGGATCAAATAACTCCTTTATTATTAAGACGTTTTGCCAAAAGACGTTCAAAAACGTTAGATAATATGGGAGTGATGAAAATTAGGCAGTAATTAGTTGGACTTGAGCTACCACAAACACTTTTATATAGTGAAGTAACATTACCAATTCTCCAGCAAGCGCTAAAAGCTTCTCTTCATGCTAACGTGTACACAATAAAAGATAAATTTTGAGCTAAGAAAGTTGCAGTCTTTATAAAAAGAAAAAGAAAAAAAAATACCATTTAGGTCTACACCTCCATGAGCATGAAGGTCAATCAAGAGAGCTTCAATTTCACGGGATTGAAAAGCTTCACTAGTTAGTTTGGCTTCAGCAAAACAGGAATGAAGAAGATCAAGTTTCTTATTACTCTACTGTCAAACACATCAGCCAAAATGACTGCCTTTTCCTTTGGACAGTGAGTGACAGAGTCATCTGGTTTAAGTAAAGGAAGAACTGTTACTTCTACACCAAAGAGTGCATATTTAAGGGTATTCCATCACTCATGTTCCTGGGTTGTACCAATAAGGGTTTTTTTCTTGGTTAAACTGTATTCCTTTTCCATTGAACCATAAACTCTCTGAGCAAAAGCTCAAAGCTGAGTATAGTTATTCCAAGTCAAATCTGATCTCTTACCCTTCCAAAGATGATATGCCTCCTGATTCCCCAAATAAGTATGTCTAAAATCATCATTAAACCATGGTTGTCCTTCACTGGTACCTTAGGACACAGGAAGGAATACGCCTATCATGTTGACTAGAATCTCATTCAAAGGGATAAAAGGATCAGCACTACACTATAAAATATGATGAAAATACATGTGGGTAAATTCCTATTGGTAGTGGGTAACAAAGGATGTCTGTTGTACCACACTCCTACCGTCAGGACTAGCACCACTGACAGGTTCTTCCTGAAGGTTAGGATAGATCTGATATCCCTGACTTTGTGTGCTAAAAATGAGATGATACTTCCAGAATCTAATTGGATCAGCAGGGCTGAATGTGCACAAGTCAGAACAACTGTTTTTTAATATCTTACTTTAGGTGTGGAAAGGGGGTCTTTGGTGCCCTGCAAGGGGATCCAAAATCTCTCATAAGTGACAACGTGTCCTCATTATAACAAAGTTATTTACACCCTGTTAACATGAAAATAGAGTTCTTCCAGGCTAGAAGCTGGCTCTTGGACACAAACTCTAAACAATTGAGGAGAAAGGCCTCCCTTCATTGAGAATGACTACTGACATCCAGCATGTTATGTGGTATGCCCATCAGAATGCCTTTGACTGGCCAGACAGTACTACATAGGATCCTCCTCTCTGGTTATGGTTTACTTTCCCTTTGTCTACACATACACTGAATAGTCTAGCCTATTTTTTACATATTCTCCTCTGTCCTTATACACCTCTCAACACTGAGATTACCAAACAATTCCTCTTCACCCAAGGGATTAACTACTGCACTGTAATTGTTCAGTGGCCACTTTCCTCTTGGTAAAGGAGGAAGAGACTCTTTAGCTATGGTAAGCAGCTCTTCTAGGAGAAGGACACTCCAAAATCAAACCATTGTTCTCTAGTCTTGGGTAATGCCATAGCCTCTGTACCATGGTTTTCCACTGTCTTGGGGTAGAGTTCTTTTGCTTAAGGGTACACTCGGGCACACTATTCTATCTAATTTCTCTTTCTCTTATTTTGTTAAAGTTTTTATAGTTTATATAAGAAATATTTAGTTTAATGTTGTTACAGTTCTTAAAATATTCTAATTTTCCTTGTTTCCTTTTCTCACTGGGCTATTTTCCCTGTTGGGGCCCCTGGGCTTATAGCATCCTGCTTTTCCAACTAGGGTTGTAGCTTAGCAAGTAATAACAACAATAATAATAATAATAATAATAATAATAATAATAATAATAATAATAATAATAATAATAGGCTGAGGCTTGTGGCAGTCTAGGGATCAGCTTCTATCTGATATCTGGTCAAGGGTACGGGAGGATCTGCTTGAGAGACCTTAGGATTCGAGTGACATCCTAAAGGGCTCGAGTTTCTTGAGCTACTTCTGAGTCCAGGTTGGTCCTCCAAATGACGAGCTCTTCAGTCTGAGGCCTAGCTAAAATTTGCATGACAGCCTTTCGCCATAGAGGCTAAATGTAGGAAGATAAGGAAAACAGCAATTAATTGCATAGAGGCTCCACCCCCCCCCACCAAAAAAAAAAAAAAAAAAAAGTTCAATGAGGCCACTAACAGAAGAAGGGTAGTTCTGGCACGTATAGGAGAAGCATCATCAAATCTAGATGCCTCCTTAGAGTCGCACTTGGGAGCCGACAATGTAACTTGAAATCGAAGTCGCCCATAGACTGAGTAATCGGTAAACAAGGTAAGGGGGTGGAAAGGCTACGGTATCTAGAGAAACTTGGTGGTAGGTGACCCAAATGCTGCCGACTTCCTTGAAATGGAAGAGCAGTTTAATGGGAGGCAATTAGGTTGGTAATAGTTCACTAATTTGTATTAGCCAACGCATTACTTTGCCAATGCATATGATTATGTGTGGTCCAACTAGAATATATTTTTTACATTACTCCTCCTGTGACTCGAACAATAATGAACTAATGACCAGCTAACAACTTGTGTGTGTGATTCCCTAAACTGACATTGAAATCATTACATAGTGGCAGTGAATCTGAAAGCAACGAACAGTGAACCAGGTATGTAACTGCTGAACAGTGATAAAAACCGTGCAAAAACCATATAAAAACCGGCGTGTGGTAGCACCCATTGCTTCGTCTTGTTTCCAAACAATCTCGGTGCAGTCCATATCCATAGCTACGATGGCAGACTTATGAAACTCCATTATGCCACAAATGAATTGGTCAGATATTGACATTATCAACTCTTATAACATGTTTAAGCAACAGTGTGAACTCTATTTTTCAGTAAAAGACATTAAAATTGAGAAACAAGTTGACAATATCCTGTTACTAGCAGCGAAGGAATGAATCAAACAATACAATTCGAAGGACCTATCTAGAGAAGATGACAAGTATCCAGCCAAGGTGTGGGAGAAGTTCGCCGAACAGATCAAACCCAGGACAAACTGCTGTCTGTCGAGGCTTTTCCTACAGAACTTCAAACAGCAGCCAACTAAGATCATTGACGGTTTCATATCGCGATTAAAGTTGCACGCTCAGAAGTGTAACTTCGACAAGGGTGACAAATATAAAGAGCGCCTCATTGAGAAAATAATCGCGGGAACATGTCACTCCAAATTAAGTAGTAGATCTCAAAGAGTTGTTGTTGATGGGCACCATAGTGAGTATAGGAATGTGATATCTGGTGTTCCACAGGGTAGTGTTCTTGGCCCATTACTTTTCATACTATATACACATGACATGTGGTTTGGCCTAGAAAATAAGCTTGTTGCATATGCAGATGACGCTACTCTCTTTGCATCAATTCCATCCCCTGAATGTAGATCTGGGGTTGGTGAATCCCTTAATAGAGATTTAGCTAAAATTAGTGCATGGTGCAAATTATGGGGTATGAAGTTGAATCCTAACAAAACTCAAAGTATGATTGTAAGTAGGTCAAGGACGGTGGCTCCTCAACATCCGGATCTCAGTATTGATAATGTTTCTTTAAATTTGTATGACTCTTTCAAAATTTTAGGCGTGATTCTTGACAGCAAATTTACTTTTGAGAAACATATAAGGTCTGTGTCTTCTTCAATTGCACAAAAAATTGGCTTATTGAGAAAGTCTTTTAAGATATTCGGTGATCAATCTATTCTGAAGAAGTGTTTTAATTCTTTTATTCTACCTTGTTTTGAGTATTGTTCTCCTGTCTGGTCTTCAGCTGCTGATTCTCATCTTAATTTGTTGGACAGAAACTTACGGTCTATTAAATTTCTTATTCCTGATCTAGATATTAATCTCTGGCACCGTCGATCAATTAGTTCATTATGCATGTTGCATAAGATTTTTCATAACTCTGACCATCCTTTACATTCAGATCTCCCTGGACAATTCTATCCTGTTCGTAATACTAGGCAGGCAGTTAATTCTAATAGCCAGGCCTTCTCCATCATAAGACTCAATACTACGCAGTACTCTAGAAGTTTTATTCCAGCTGTTACCAAGCTGTGGAATGATCTTCCTAATCGGGTTGTTGAATCAGTAGAACTTCAAAAGTTCAAAGTTGGAGCAAATGCTTTTTTGTTGACCAGGCGGACATGAGTCTTTTTATAGTTTATATATGACATATTCGTTGTTGACGTTGTTAATAGTTTATATATGATATATCTCTTTTGACATTACTTTTTTTAGAATGATTTATTGTTAATTTGTTCTCTTCAGTTATTTATTTCCTTATTTCCTTTCCTCACTGGGCTATTTTTCCCTATTGGAGCCCCTGGGCTTATAGCATCTTGCTTTTCCAATTAGGGTTGTAGCTTGGATAGTAATAATAATAATAATAATAATTGTAGGAACTTCTATCTAAGGACCGGAAACTCACGTTAGATGAAGCGATCAATCTTGGCCGTACACATTAGGCATCTGTAGACCACATGAAGCAACTCACAGACGGTAAGGGGATCACCAAAAAAATCGTAAGCAGCAACAGAAACACCCGGGACAGAAGTCATGAGACTGGTGTGGACGCAGTCACCCAAAAGACAAATGCCCAGCCCACGGTTCGACTTTCAACTAGTGTGGTAAACAGAACCACAGGCATGGCATATGACTATCAAACACCAAGAAAAAACCAAGTGACCAAACCAAGCGTGACCAAGAGTCCGATGCAATACCAGTAGAGTAAGAAGCCTTCCTGTCATGAATAAAAATGAGTCACTGATATTACTCAGTGCCCCTGATGATGATGATGATAATGATGATTATTATTATCATAATAATAACAATAATAATAATTATTATTATTACTAGCTAAGCTACAACCCTACTTGGAAAAGCAAGATGCTATAAGCCCAAGGGCTCCAAGGGAAAAACAGCTCAGTGAGGAAAAGAAACAAGGAAATCAATAAACTATATGAGAAATAATAACAATCAAAATAAAATATTTCAACATCATTGACAAAGTTAGACTAGATCTATCATATATAAACTATAAAAGCTTTAACAAAACAAGAGGTAGAGAAACAAGACAGAACAGCATGCCCGAGTGTACCGTCAAGCAAGAGAACTCTAACCCAAGACAGTGGAAGACCATGGCACAGAGGCTATGGCACTACCCAAGATTAGAGAACAATGGTTTGATTTTGGAGTGTCCTTCTCCAAGAAGAGCTGTTTACCATAGCCGAAGAGTCTCTTCTACCCTTACCAAGAGCAAAGTAGTCGCTGAACAATTACATTGCAGTAGTCAACCCCCTGACCATATAAGAATTTTTTGGTAATCTTAAGTGTTGTCAGGTGTATGAGGACAGGGGAGAATATAAAAAGAATAGGCTAGACTACTTGGTGTATGTGTAGGCAAAAAAAAAATTAGCAGTAAACAGAGAGTGGGATCCAATGTAGTACTGTCTGACCAATCAAAGGATCCAATAACTCTCCAGCGGTAGTATCTCAACAGGTGGCGTATTTTGTGGAGGATTCCTTTGGTTGGAGTGGATCGTAAAGAAATCAAATCGTTCGAAATTACATATAAAAATCAAACTGTATAAGTTTCGTGAGATCGGTGTTACTGTCTGGACATGAGTCATGGTATGACAATGAAACAATCTTCAATAGATTTAATAAATTTGAGAACAAAGTCCTCAGAAGGATTTTGAGAGTTGGATGAAAGGACAGGATTAGAAATGAAACTATAAGAGAGATTACTCGAGTGCCTTATGTGGATGAGATCATGATAAGGGGTAAATGGAAAGGGTTTGGGCATGCTTTTTGCACTCCCCAAGAGAGAGTAGCTCACCAAACGTTCAGCTGGGCTCCACAAGGGACTGGAAGAGTTGGAAGACCAAGGCCTACATGGCTGAGAACTATGAAGCGCGAAGTAGGAGATGATAAATGGAGAAGTATTGAATTAAAATCTCAAGATTGAGACGACTGGCAAAGGTCCCCGGGCCAAGATGGCTGTCGTCTACTCTACACCAGGATTAACCCTGGTCTACAGTACACGTATGTAGAGTACCTAAATAAAACAAGGTACTCTACACGTATGCCAGCTCGGTTCTTGCGGCATCAATTGTAAGATATCTATGACAAACAACTAGTGTAAGTAATCTATGATAAGCAGCTAGTTCACTAAAATAACTAAATCTTTGGAAAATAAAGTTATGTTGTTAAAATTGCTGTTTGCAAAGAATTAACCCCAGTAGAACTTGTTATATGAGGCATACAGTATATATCATTATCATAGATTTCGTGTCGTATCTTAACTATAGAGATCGGGAGCTGTCGGGACCGGGAGCTTAGGTCCATCTAAATATGAAAGAATGATGTAACTTAAGAGGTATATCAGAGTTGTTTATTGTTGACTGTATTGTTTTCAGTTAGCAAAATATAACAGATTTCAACAAAAAAGTGTATATCATTAAAAATTATGTTTAATATTCAAATAATTTCTCTATAGAATTGCAAAAATAACTAAAACCTGAATTAAAAGGAGCAAACTTTCTTAATAAAGAAACGGAGCCACAAACGTATTTGTTTACATTTGCAATCGATGGACGTCTGTTGAAATGTGAAATAGCCAGAGGTCGAGGAGCCTATTCAATACAATGTCAAATAAGGAAGAAAAACAGTGAGTATTAATTACATTCACATAAAAGTGTGAATGGAGGTAAACTAAGAAATACCTCGGTCACAGAAGTGCATCTATCCAAAATTGGCTTTCTTGTCGAACAGATCTACTTAAACGTCACAAAATTGGAAGGCTTCCTGTGGTAACTAAATAAATAATAAAATAAAAACTAGCAATCCTACGTCATTAATCCATCAAGTAAAATTAACCTAAGTTTTAGATTAGCTATACTAACATCTTAACCTACTCCTAACCTGGGCTGGGCTATCTGGGTTTAGATCGTAGAATTTTTCTTCTTACTAGGTATTTATTAAACCAGATATTGGTTAAATTGGCTTCAATTTACTTGTGATGTACACAAGAATTTTGGGGTGTATGTATGACAGTGGCCACCTGTATGTATTATTATGGCTAACTTAGAATACGTCAGTGTAAGGGGGGGGGGGGGTCGCAGGGGACCTTAGTCACCCCCCCTCCCCCCTGTTAGGGAAGTAGGTAATTACTCGGGTTGTAGGTTAGGTTAGGGTGGAAAGTTTAGGTTAGTTGATGTTCATTTTTAATCAATGTGGGAGGAACTGGCCGCTGATATACAAGAGCTCCAGAATTTTAACTAACTCGGAACACTTATTTTGTGATAAATGTTCCTTTTCAACTGACAACTATTTGACCTGTGAGGGGTGTTTGTATGATAGCGGTCACCTGTATGTATGATGACGGCTAAGAATACAGCAGTGTAAGGGGGTCTCAGGGGGCCATTAGCCACTCCTTATGGCTTGTAGGTTAGGTTAGGGGGGTTAGTTTAGTCTAGTTGGTGTCCATATTTTATATTCGTTGGAGGAACTGGCCGCTAATATACAAAGGCTCCACCTGTGATAAAGGCCATTGCTTCAATTGTGAGGAGAGTGCATATGTACCTACTGTGGCACATTAAATTCAGCATTGAGATACATCCTCTAATAACATTTCATACCCCTTTATCTACCAAGGTGGGAGGGAGACTATTAAAAAACTGATTTGGATGCTTCCGGCAATATAGCTGGTTGATGGTATGATTACTTCAACTGTTGTGTTATGTGTGTGGTTGAATTTTGATGTCAGTGTACAATAGACTTGTACAGTAATGTTCTGCCTCTGAATTTATAATATAGTACATCCTTGATTTAGTAAATATTCTATTCTGATGGTGTCCACAAAATAATGGGGTTGGCTAGGTAATCCTTACAGTAGCCAAACACTCTCAAAATTTCTCTGTTTGAACTTTTTTTTTTTTATGTCAACACTGGACCAGTGAATACTGCTAAATTTATAATGAGTAGGATGAATATTTACCCACTCCCTGTAGCATTTGTCTTAAGAAATTTTTTTTTTTATCAGGCATATTTTCATGTGTTTCGAAAAAGTATCTTATGCACTTGTATCCAATATAGATAATTTTGCAGCGAGGCATATTTTCTCTTGTTCTAAACCTAACAATTTCAAATAAAAAAGTTATCAACTGCCAAATAAACTTGAGAATACACTTAAAAAACTAAATTTCACCAGGGAAATATTGAAGCTTCACGAGAACAGGTCACGGTTATCCCAATCCAGTTTTTCATGGTAACTGTCTTCATTTTTGTGGTATATTTGGAAGGAAATTAAGAGGATGTCCAATAAGCTAAGGTAACGCCACCTAACCTGACTTGAATCACCTTGTCCTTACGTACTGAATAATACTGAAAAACAATGCAAATTCACTTACATCATTGGAAGTCGATGAAGTCACAGTCGTCTGGTGTCTAAATCTTCTGTTATACAAACATGAGCTCAGAAACTCAATGTCATCTTGTTGTCAGTTAGGCAAGTAAAAATTCTTAAAAATCGTCAGAAAATCCTAAACGTAATAAATCACAATGTTTTGATTGATTTGTAAAAATTCTGTTTTTATATTAGAAATCAATTAAATGAACTACTGTAATGAACACGACATTAAAGCCGTGACCAGTCAACGTATCTCCCCAATGAACAGAGTCGAACTGTTTCAAAGTGACGCTGATAAACGAAAATCAGTGATTGGCCTAAAGCGATCACTTGATAGAGACTGATGTGAGAATATGGCTATGGTTGGCTTCTTTGGCAATACATTCAAAATGTATGCAAAAATACTAGCAACGTTATATTTTGTTTAGATTACACACTGATGTTCAGTTCTATTAGTAACGGGATTAAGTAAATAATTATTACTGTAAAACAGCCCTTCCAGAAGTTGCTTGGAAGAAATTTGCTTAGCAAGAACAAGGCTGTGTAAATTTAAATGCCTAAAAAATCCAATTTATGGATGGTGTTATAGTGAATAAATATGCACCGGAAGATTATAATTACCTACATAATGATCTACTTTAGTCTTTACTTACATACTGTATTTGTAAATATTAACCCTTTAACCAGCATGCTTTAGCATCCAATCTTCACCTTTCTTAACCTAGCCTAATTTAGGATGCCATAAACATGACAAATTCGGAGATAATTTGTATTTTTCCTAACCATACAAACCTTAGCTATTTACATTGGGTTTACTTTCGGCGTAGCTGAAATTGACGGGCCAATAGATTTTAACAAGGGTTAACTACGCCCTCGCTAGTTAGCGGGGGTAGGGGAAGGGGTAGCTTGCTACCCCCCCCCCCCCCCCACACACACACACACCGGTGATTTGCTTCACTTCACTTAGAGGTAGGACTTGACTTGGGGGACAGGGCTGGCGGGCAAATATGTGTAAATAGCTAAGGTTTGTATGATTAGGAAAAATACAAATTATCTCCGAATTTGTCATTTGTTCTGTAACCGAAATACAAACCACGCTATTTACATTGGGTGACTTACCCCTTAGGAAGGGTGGAAAGTCCCCAGCCTTACTGACTTTGGCTTTACCCGGGGACTCCGACTCCAAGTGAGTAGCACTCGAGAAAAGGAGTCCCTGCACCTCAAAAGTTCCTTGCTCCGCAAAGATCGTGTGGCCTACATAAGTTGTGTGTGGAGGAAAGAGCGTGACTCGTCCTATGAAGTTAACCTTGAGACCTTTAGATAGGAATCTAGGATAGGACGTTCCCAATACCACCTCGTCAGGGTATGGGGGACGCGACAGTATTAAGCTTAATACTAGGAGCACAAGGAAGCATGGTTTACCTGCAGAGGTTGAGGTCAGCTATGCGGAGACCAGGATGCTGCTTCCCCAAGAGAGGGGAGGATGAAGAAAGAATTAAGGGCCAGACATACTCTTTCATTCACGCAGAATAAAACTGGGTAACAACGCCCTCAACCTACTGCTACCTGTCCATAAAGAAGCCTGAGGCTAGACCAGCTGTTGTGCAGCCACCACAGGGCCGATAGAAAAAGTATCGAGGCTCCTGTGGGTCACGTCCTGCAGATAGTGGGCCGTGAAGGTAGTCAGACGCTTCCAGACCCCAGCTTGAAGCACCTGCGTCACAGAGAAGTTTCTCTTGAAGGCCAGGGACGTAGCGATGCCCCTGACGGCGTGTGCCCTAGGGCGACGTGACGGAGGAGGGTCCGGATTCAAGGCGTGATGGATAACCCTTCGAATCCAAGCCGAGATGGTGTTCTTGGTGACCCTCCTCTTCGTCCTGCCTGTGCTAACAAACAATGCTTGCACCTGAGGACGAACTGCAGCTGTTCTCTTCAAGTAACACCTCAGACTCCTCACTGGACATAATAGCAGCTGGTCTGGGTCGCTTGTTACAGAACGGAGACTCGTGACCCTGAAAGAGTCGAACCGTGGGTCCGGCACTCCAGGGTTCTGAGTCTTGGCAACAAACTCAGAGACGAACCTGAACGTTACCTCCCCCCATCCCCTTGGATGGGTGACGTCGTACGAGAGACCATGAAGTTCACTAACTCGTTTGGCAGAGGCCAACGCGAGCAGGAAAGCCGTCTTCCAAGACAGGTGGCGATCAGAGGCCTGGCGTAATGGTTCGAAGGGAGGTCTCTTAAGAGCCCTGAGAACCCGAACCACGTTCCATGGAGGAGGTCTCACTTCCGACTGAGGGCAGGTAAGCTCATAGCTACGTATGAGTAGAGAGAGTTCCAGCGAGGAAGAAATGTCCACTCCTTTCAGCCTAAAAGCCAAGCTCAAGGCTGAGAGATAGCCTTTCACCGCTGAGACCGAAAGGCGCATTTCCTCCCGCAAATAAACGAGAAACTCTGCTATTGCTGGAATAGTGGCATCGAGTGGAGAGATACCCCTCCCACGACACCAACCACAGAAGACTCTCCACTTCGCCTGGTAGACTCCCTCAGAGGACTTTCGCAGGTGCCGAGACATTCTCTCTGCAACCTGTTGCGAAAAGCCTCTCTCCGTGAGGAGACGCTGGACAGTCTCCAGGCGTGAAGCCGAAGCGAGGCTACGGCTTTGTGGAAGATGTTGCAATGTGGCTGTCTGAATAGCTCGTGTCGTGGGGGAAGCTCTCTCGGGAGCTCCGTCAGGAGCTGCAGAAGGTCCGGGAACCATTCCGCGTGATGCCATAGCGGAGCTATCAGAGTCATCGACAAGTTGACCGATAGTCTGGTCCTGTTGAGCACCCTTCTCATTAGACAGAACGGTGGAAAGGTGAACACGTCGATGTTGTCCCACCGTTGTTGGAAAGCATCTTGCCAGAGTGCCTTGGGGTCCGGGATTGGGGAGCAGTACAGGGGCAGTTTGAAATTCAAAGCTGTCGCGAACAGATCCACCGTCGGGGAACCCCACAAAGTCAGGACTTTGTTGGCTATCTGAGGATCCAAAGACCACTCGGTACTCACTATCTGCGAAGCCCTGCTCAGACTGTCGGCGAGCACATTCCTCTTGCCAGGAATGAAGCGAGCTGATAGTGTTATCGAGTGGACTTCGGTCAACCTCAGAATTTCTACTGCAAGATGGGATAGCTGATGCAAAAAAGTACCTCCCTGCTTGTTGATATAAGCCACTACCATGGTGTTGTCGCTCATCACCACCACGGAGTGACCCGCCAGGGTCCGTTGGAACTGCTGAAGAGCCAGGAAAACGGACTTCATTTCTAGCAGATTGATGTGCAGGTACTTTTCTGATTCTGACCAAAGGCCTGAGGTCCTCTGGTTCAGAATGTGAGCCCCCCACCCTTCTTTTGACGCGTCCGAAAACAGTGTCAATTCCGGGGGGAGGACGAGAAGATCCACTCCCTTTCACAGGTTCTCGTCGACCAGCCACCACCGCAGGTCCGCTTGTTCCGAGGGTCCTATTGGGACCAGAAAGTCCGGGGAATCGGATCCTTGATTCCACCGGGACTTGAGCCGCCACTGCAGGGATCTCATCCTGAGACGGCCGTTTGGAACCAGACGAGCCAGGGAGGCCAGGTGACCTAAGAGACGCAACCACGATTGGGCAGGAAGCTCTTCCCGCTTGAGGAAGGGTTCCGCCACCCTCCTCAGCCTTGCTATCCTATCGTCTGATGGAAAGGCTTTGTGGAGATTGGTGTCTAACAACATGCCTAGATAAACCAGTCGTTGGGACGGCTGCAGAGAGGACTTCTCGAGATTTACCAAGATCCCCAGATCCTGGCAAAGTCCCAGAAGCCTGTCTCAGTGTCGAAGAAGGGTCGACTCCGAGTCTGCTAGGATCAGCCAGTTGTCCAGATAACGGAGGAGACGGATGCCGTTCCTGTGCGCCCAAAACGAAATCAGGGTAAACACTCTGGTGAACACCTGAGGTGCTGTGGAGAGACCGAAGCACAGCACCTTGAACTGGTAGGTCTTTCTGTCTAGGCTGAATCTCAAGTACTTCATGGAAGACGGATGGATTGGGATCTGGAAGTACGCGTCCTTCAGATCCAGTGTGCACATGAAGTCTTGTGGTCTCACCGCAAGTCTGACCGTGTCCGCTGTCTCCATGCTGAATGGAGTTTGCTTGACAAACTTGTTCAGAGCTGAGAGGTCGATGACGGGTCTCCAGCCTCCAGACGCCTTCTTTACAAGAAAGAGTCGACTGAAGAAGCCTGGGGAGTGGTCGACGACCTCCTGGAGAGCATCCTTCTTGAGCATGGTCTCGACTTCTGCCCGAAGGGCTAGCCCCTTTGCCGATCCCATGGCATAGGAGCTCAACGACACTGGATTCGCTGTCAGGGGAGGTTGAGATGTCGTGAATGGGACGCGATACCCTTGGCCGATCACGGAGACCGTCCAAGCATCGGCCCCATATTGCTGCCACCTGTGCACGCAACTTTGAAGGCATCCCCCCACAGGTGGACACGCGGGGGGACTGCCACTCCTAGCGTTTGCGGCCGCGGCCGGTCCCTCTAGGAGTCTTGCCTCCCCTGGAGGACTTACCGCCCCTCTTATCCTTGGCAGGAAAGGGCTGGGGCTTAGACACCACTTTCTTAGCTGCCGGTGCCTGCTTCGGTGTCTTGCGAGGCTGCTGCTGATGTTGCTGCGGAGCTGGAGGCTTGTAGGGCCGAGATGCAAGGGCCCTTTGGAGGAGGGAGTCCTGGCTAGACTTCCTCCACCTCTCAGCTGTTCGTTCCATATCTTGGGGCTCAAACAAATTCCCCCCAAGGAGGGAGGAGTGTCTGAGCCTGCAGACATCCACGGCGGCGACCTTCGGATGGATCTTCTCGGTCACCGCATCACGACGCTTCAGCACCGAGTTGGCCCACAGGTTGGTAACCTGATGTGCCAGGAACTCGATGGAGCGAGTGCCCGATAGGAGGAAGGTCTCCAGGGCCTTCCTATTGCTCTCCTTAGACAGATCCTCGGAGTGCAATAGGATGCCCAGAGAACCTAGCCAGACATCCAGCCACGAAGTGGCCTGCATGGCACACTTCGCGACCTTCTCGTGGCTCAGGATCTCCGACGCCGAGAACGTCACCTGCCGGGCGGAGAGCTTCTCAAGAGGAACTCCCCTAGTAAGCTCTTCCACCGAATGGTGGAGGGGAAGAGCGAGGCTAGACTCCCCCATGATCTCAAAATACCTCCTCTGCTGGAGACGAGGAGGTGGTAGGAGTTTGTTCCCGGCAGAGGAACAACTGGAGGAAGCGAGTACTGCGAGCTGAGCATTGGCCCTGGCTCTGGCACTCTTCACCCCCTGGGACCAGGGCAGAGCCGCGCTGGCCTTTGGGGGCTTCTGAGTTCCATAGACCTGGTCCAGGACCGTGTCCTTGCCTTCACGGGGGCGATCACAGGGTCCATGAACCCGTTGAGCTGTCTCATCAGGCCCAAGACCTGCCCGAAGGCATGCTCAGACTCCTGCTGCTCTCCTCCCTGCGGACTGGCAGCTAAGTCTCCTGTCCCCGGAAGCTCTTCCTGGGGAGACACGTGGACGTTCGCCCGGGGTCTGGCTGGTTCCTGACGAATTCGTGAAGAAGACTTCGGCATCGTCTTGGAGTCCTTGGGTTCCCTCCTGGCCGGGATACAAGACTACAGCAAAGAGGTCTGGTAGGCACCTTCCACGCGAGACGATTCTCCTCCACGAGGAGGTGACTCCCCCCTTGGTGCCGAGGGGGAGACCGCCGCCTCACTGGACTCTCCTGAGGACGGAAAGGCCTCGTCTACGGGAGAAGGAGAAAACGACTGCGAAGGGGACAGAGCCTTCCTGACGGACCTCTTAGGAACCAACTTCTCCCTGGGAGAAGTCACCACGAAGTCCACTTCTCTCCTTCTCTTCAGCGGGGGCGAGGCCGTCGTTGGCTTGTGTCCTAGATCGGCGTGTGCCGGCTTCATAGCCTTCACTAACGCCCGCATCAGAGGACCAAACCAAGACTGCCGAGACACGGACACAGAGTCCGAAATTCCCGCTGGAGGGAAGGAGATCGGGCGATCCTTCCGAGTGGACACCACTGGACCTGCCTGCAAAAAAGAAGGGAAAGAAAGTTGCCTTGACCTCTCCGAAGGTCCTTCCTTGTCCTGCAAAAGAGACCTGCGCTTAGGCGGAGGCGATCCCGACTGCGACCTGGCAACACGCGTCCCTGCTGCTGCCGCGAGCTGCGGAACCCGACGCGAACGGGGGTCGTGCTGACGCTCGCGCGGGGGCGATACAAAAGAGTCGCTCGCGAGGGGCTGTTGGAGCGCGGGTGCGCAATCGCGCGGAGACAAACGAGCGCGGGAGCGATCGCGCGCGGGCGCGTAGGCGAGTGAGCGCGCGGGCGAGCTGGCGAGTGAACGCGCTGGCGAGTGAACGCGCTGGCGCGTGGGCAAACGAGAGCGCTCAGGAGACCGCTGAGGGCCAGGGGACCGAGCAGGGGAACGATAGTGTCCTGGAGACCTGTGACGCGTGGGCGAGCAATGGCGAGTCGGCGATCGATGGCGCGTTGGCGAGCAATGGTGCGTGGTGCGTGGGCGAGCGATGGCATGTAGAACGCCCAGGCGAGCGACCGCGCGTGGGCGAGCTCATCGCAGGAGACCTATGTCTCTCCAGATCCGCTGGGCGCTGACACGTAGGAGAGCGCTTGCGCGCAGGCGGTGGATCACGAGGGCGGTCTGGAGATCGCCGGAGCTCAGGAGAGCGCTGACGCGCTGGTGACCGTTGACGCGCAGGAGATCGCTGACGAGCAGGAGAACGTTGACGCGTCGGAGATCGCTGGCGCGCTGGAGAACGCTGGCGAGCAGGAAGACGACGCGTAGAAGACTGTGCAGGAGCTATCGGCGCGACGCGCAAAGGCGAACGCTCGCGAGTGGGCTCGGGAAGAGGAGGCGCGTGGGCGTGCAGGATCTCTGGATGTACGCGCAGGAGACCGCGCGCGTTGCTGCGTAGGAGAAAGCTGACGAGCAGGATCGAGAGGGAGAGGAGAAGTTGAGTCCTTGCTCATGTCCCGAACTGGAGTTCTAGGGCGCGTGTCAGGAACTGGAAGCGCAGGTGCGCGTTGACGAACAGGAGATCTAGTGCGCTCAGGAGACCGTTGGCACGCTGGGCGCGCAGCAGGAACAGGAGGATGTTCGTTGTCCATAGGAGAGCGCTGGCGAGCAGTGGGGGGTTTACCATCAGGAGAGCGCTGGCGAACAGGAGAGGGCTGACGAGCAGGAGAGCGCTGGTGCGTTACTACGCGTGAACGCGCAGGAGGGGGCGCAGGGGAACCCTGACGCGCAAGGGAAGCACCCACACCGTGGGCGACATCCCTTTGCCCCGAAGGGACCGGTGCCCGTCGGCAGACGAGATCAGAAGACTGCTGGCCATCTGCACAGGAAGTGGAAGGTCTGGAAGGCGTGGGAGAACGTGAACGATCCCCGGAGAGGTCTAAGGACCGGCTGCTACAGTCTGCTCCCGGCGAGGAGAGTCCCCATCGGAGGACGGAGGAGGAGAAGACTCGAAAAGGCGCCTCTTGACACCCTTATAGGGAGACGGGAGGCCCTTACGGCGAAGCGGACGATGAGCCTTACGGCCAAGGCGGCCACGAGGGAGGTCGTCAGGATCATCAGTCCTCTGAAGAGGAGTCTCAGTCAGAGCGCTCCCCCGAGGGGGAGACTTAGCCTCAGGAGAGACCGTGGGACCCCCTTCCCCCTCCGAAGGATGTACAGAAGGGGGGAGGAGAGCCTTCAGCAACGTCATCAACATCAGGAGCCGCAGAGGTTTGACCAGACCCGTCGGAAGCCTCTGCCACTACAACGTCGACGATAGACAGAGGATCTACCTCTGCTATCACCGGCGACTGCTTGACAGCGGCCCCTAACTGAATAAGGTCAAACAGGGCTTCCTTGGAGGGCAGGCCCTTAAGCCCCAAGGAAGCCCAAAGCTGAAAAAGATCATCATTAGACACAGGATCAACATTATCAAAAACCTCCCCCGGAGGAGGAGGGGGAGCCGCCCCGCTATGGGAGGCGACGCACTCTCCCGCACACCGAGGTCGGGAAACAGAACAAGGGCTTGCGCTCCCACTCGGCGGCCTCTCACTAAAAGCCGGACGAGGGGGAGCTTCGGAGGAGGTTTGGGCGGCGGAAGAAGAGTCCCGAGAGCCTTCCTCCTTCAAGGCAACCCCCGAAGGAGAACGGTCTCTCTTGGACTTCTTTTACGCCGGCGGGCAAACCTCTCCCACTGGGAGGCAGACCACTCCCTACACTCACTACATGTATTTTCCCTATCACACCGTCGGCCTCGACACTGCGGGCAAAGGGTGTGAGGATCGGTATCCACCGCCGACATGAAGGTACCGCAAGGGCGGCCGGCGATCCCAGGGCACTTGCGCATGATGAATACCAAAAGGCGAGGCCAACTTCAAACACACAGCTGAGGAAAAGCAAAGAAAAGATTAAGGCTGTCAATAACGAGGACGATAGACAGACACGTCTGCACATCGTCCGAGCCAAAAGTGAAGTGAAGCAAATCACCGGTGTGTGGGGAGGGAGGGGTAGCAAGCTACCCTTTCCCCTACCCCCGCTAACTAGCGCGGGGGTAGTTAACCCTCGTTAAAATCTATTGGCTCGTCAATTTCAGCTACGCCGAAAGTAAACCCAATGTAAATAGCGTGGTTTGTATTTCGGTTACGGAACAACTACAAATTGTATATCATAAAGATTTTGACAGGTCATATGGGTAGAATACAGTACTGTAATACCATCATCTCTATGACTTTGCTAGCATCATTAATTACTGCGTTACTTTATGTGCAAAATTTCTCTTAAGTATGCGTGTTATAAATATAGTCATGTAAATAGAATATTTTTATTTCAAATTGAACTAGACCTTAGCATAAGGAATTTTAACCCCATTTTTCTTTGTTTGTATATAAAATGTAAATGTTTTTCTTAAAATTATAAAGCAATAAAGTGAAGTTGTTCCTATGTGAATACAAATGCTTGTCATTTATATGGGGTTATACTCTATTGCTGTTTTACTACAACCAAAATTAAGGAAATCCTGTGGGTCTGGCAACATTGTATGGTTGCCCTATGTTCCCACATGTACTAGGTAGGCGCATAGGAGTGTGTGGTTCAATCCCCACTTCACTGTTGGTCATTGTGCTAAAGGGACGTCTGCTCGGCTGCTGTCCATGGTGTAGTTTTGTGCTTTTCCTTTCAGTTCTTGTGATCATGAGTGCCTCTCAAGTACTGTACTGTATGTATGAGAACCTTCCCAGGCCTTGAAGGTTGTCCTTGTGGTACCTTCATGAGTTGGGTGGGGGTAGATCCCCATCCTTTATGTCTTGTATGTCAAGGTAAAAGGTGTTCCATAACTTCTCCTCGTGAGATTTGTATCTAATCGTCATCTTCCCATTAGGAGAAATTCAGTAGCTGCCGTAAGAAGAAAATGAAAAGGGATTGTTCCCCCTGATTCTTCTTCCAAAGAGGTTAAGAAGCAGAAGCCTTCTCTTATGAGCTCTGAATTTTCCTTGTCTGACCTATCATTATTCCAGGCAGCCATTCATAATACTGTACATGACTTCATAGATGAGTATCTCCAATTATTCTTAGTGAGATGGAGAATACTCAGAGTGATTATGATTCTATGGCTTCAGCAATTAACCAACCTGAGCAGGATTTATTACAGGAGCCTCTGATTTCTCCAGAATATGTAAATCTTGATAGATTATCCCCATCAACGGATGTGCTAAGCTTGGGAAAACGGCTTTTTATACGGCTTTTTATTTCAGATATTGGAGATCAAAGAGATTTCTTATCCATGATGCAGGTTTCTCCTGTTAATTTAGGTCAATTACCATCTAATAACACCAACATGGTCATTGTACTGTTTGGTGAATGGACAGCAGGTATCTTCTCCTCCTTTAATGTTTGAGGAGTTATATTATTCCTCATTGAGAGCTCAGAGTGAGTTGAGCTTAATAGTAATGCCCGAGTACACCTAAATGGAAAGTTATCCCCTACAAAGGAAATTATTGATGTTTCCCCTGGAAAAGCATCAGTACTTCCAGACTCCTAATGAGATGTCAAAGTGCAAAGAGACCAGAAAGATTAAATGTATAGGCCTAGTGCAAGTGTACATCTTTCCCCGCATCCGCAGATGCACAAACGACCTGTGTGTCCTTTCCTCCAAACAGGTACGGAAAAGCGTAAGTCTATTATGGTTCAAAACAGTAATGTACAAGCAGAGTTATGCGCTTCACATATGATGGACCACTACAGGCATGCATCCTAAAGTTAAAGTGTCGGCTGAAGCTGCCTGTAGGCAGAATGCACGGCTGCCATTCCAAGAATGCCAACAACACACCCAAGAGGGCATGAGACAAACTCACCGACTAGATTGCTTCATTCTTTTTCAGATATAAGAGGAAATAATAGATCCACATTCATTTCTAATCCTCCTAAAAATGTGACAGGTTAAACTAATGAACCCTCACAAAATGAAAAGGGCTGCAGAACCATATCTGCCATTTTTCCTGCTTATTAGGGACAGGAACCCTTTAGAGACAGATCCAATTCCCCCTCTCCCAATATTCTGTGTATACGTATAGCGAACCTCAGTGTGATACACATGAACAGTATTTGATGCCAGGGAGGGAGTTAAAACCTTTCTTAGCATCTCCATCTTATGAGTATAAACAACCAAATCATGACAGAACTTAATAACCAATCCTCCCCTTTAGCTTCCTCATGTGTATCAGGAGCGAGGAGAGAAAGAAAAGACATTCGTGGAAGAATTAAAAATTCTAATCTTTCCAAAACAAGAGCCTGCACCATTGGGGCCAAGTCCCAAAACCAGATCCCCAATTCCAGAACCAATTGTTATTCGGGATTCTCCAGAACAAAGTACAGAAGTGACATTGGAAGCGACAGGTGTTGCCCCCATAGAAGTATCCTTATCTTAACAAGGGGAGCCATCCCATTTTCTGAAAATCATGAGCTTCATACGTTGTATTGATGTTTTAGGTGAACTGCCTCATTCAGTAGCAGGAAGGCATTGCAAGATATATGTTTTCTTCCCGGAACCACAAAATGCACGCCGTAAGTTCTAAGTCCCGTTATTGAACCATGCAAAAGACACTTTGGAGCTGATTAATGAGCAAATCTAGGGTACAGAGAATTCTCCAAGATGAAGTTGGTCAATGAACTTTTCTCCTTCAGCTTTATCTAGACAGAGGAAGTTTTATGTACACACTAGGCACATCCTTGTCCGGTTCTAATTGACTCGGACGTTATGAATTACACCAGGCATGCCAGGCGGGAACTTGAATGATCTTCCTGCCTCCCTTTCTACCACAGAGTTGCAGAATTTGGAGGCAGCAGCAATGTATGCTTTTCAGGCTTGCTCCACACCAGACCATTAAGAACGGTCTCATACTTCAGTTTCAGAAAATCTAGAGTTATTTGATACGAGGAAGCAGTATGAAGATCTTGTCAGATCAGGGGCAAAAGCATTAGAATTTGTCTCCCATCAAACAGTCTTTATCTGGAGAAACTGCATATTAAAAAGGAGAGATGCAGGAAGTGCAAGGTTCCCAAGGCATGACTCGTAGAGAGGTATAAAAGATGTCCTTGAAATGCAAGCAGCCTTTCTAGCTCTACAGGCATTCCAAGTGTTTGAGGATGCACTTGGTAGAGTTGATGAGTAACAGCACCACTGTAGTGGCATAGGTCAAGAAGCAAGGGGTATGGTCTCCTGCCTTCTCTTCCAGCTGATGAAGTGGATGCACATCTAGTCAATGTTCCACACTGTAGAGTTATCAGCCAGGTACATTTCACGCAAGAGGAATGTGCTAGCAGACACACTCAGTTGTCAGGGGCAGGTCATATGGTCGGAGGAGGTCTCCACATCCTTGAGGAGAGGAGAGGCTTCTTGCCTTATGTTTTCCAGGGATTGACCTGTTTGCCACACTATTAAACAGGAGGCTCCCAAGGGTTTGCCCCTCCCCCCCCGTTTTAGACTACGCTCCCCCCCTCGCCGATCATCCTTCGGGGGTGGAGCAAAGTCCGAGGCAAGTCTCCTGCATGTGCTCACCTCTCGTTCGTGAGGGAGAATCTCCACAGAGACACCTCTTCGGAGGCCTGCCAGAGACCAGCCTGCTGGTAAGCCCTCCTCTGTGGAGGCTCGTCTTCGCCGGCAAGGATCTTATAGAGTAGGTTGCCTTCCCCGTTGCCTCAGACGTTCTCCTTCACCTCTGGCAAAGAGACGTCTGTTTGGCTTTTCACCGCTGCTGAACGATCCCCTTCTGAGGATCATCGAGGACTTCGCTCGCCTTCCCCTAGAGATACAGTAGTCAGTCTGACGAGTCTCGCCGTTTGCTATCTGGTTTCCAACTTTCACCAGTACAGTATCACCGGACTCTCCTCGGACTCACTACTCGCCAGTCCAATACTTCTCGTCAACTGCTCACCAACGAACTGCTGTTCGTGGTTCGCCATTGCTCATTGCTTCTTCATCTGCTCTCCGAGTTCCAATAACTCAAAAGGCTCCGACTGTTTCCAGTTATCCAGCTTCTTGTCACTTGCCCACTTGTCGCCGACCATCTGTTCGCCATTCGCCAACGTTTCGCCATTTGCCAACGGCTCATCATCCTCCAACGGTTCGCCACTTTCCGATGATTCATCATTCTTCGGTCTCGCCGTTCGTCAACTCACCATTGACCTTCAACTTCTCGTCGTTCGCCAGCTACTTGCCAATCTCCAAGGAGACCAGAAGTCAAACGACAGTCTCTCGACCATCAACCTCTCGCTGCTCCCCATTTGCCAGCTCGCCAATCTCTTAAACGATCAGCAGGTGCCCAGCATTCACCAGCAGCTCGTCAAGCGGCAACCTCTCGTCACTCTCATTGGACTCGCAATTGTTTGTCCCCTATCCAGCGTTTGCCAGAGCCTCAGCAGTCTCCTGACCATCGCCACCGCTCACCAAAATGTCGCCATTCTAAGGAACATCGTCGTTTTCGAAAAAGGAGATCGTCTCCTAAGCCTTCTCCTGCACGAGCCTCTAGGCGCTCTCCAGAAAATAGGCATTCGCCTTCTCGCAGTACAGCGTCCCCTCATTCTCCTGCTTGCAAGCACAGGCCATTGCATTCTCTAAGGAGAATAGGACGTGACAGGGATGTCCCCCAACGATCTCCCCTTAGGGAAAATCTGATGTTCAAGGCTCCTAGGGAACCGGCAACACGATTAGTTCCTTTCCCCCGCAGGGAAGAACCTTTGAAGCTGCAGCCTCCTGTAGGTCGTCATCAATCTCGGGTAAGGTTTCTGTGCATAAACCCTCTTCATCGATCCTCTCAGGGGATCTTTCAGCCATGGCCGCTTTGGGTCAGGAACCGTGGTTTGGAGCCCTGGTTAGGGCTGTCCATCAGGCTTTCGTAGCTGGTGTTTCCTCAATTCGTCCTTCAGGAACATTCAGGATACCTCTGGACAAGTCTTCCTCTCCTCCGAGGGATCCACGGCTTCCTCCTCCTCTCTCCTGAAGAGGAAAAGAGGAGTTTCTGACTAGGTAGTTTTACCAAGAGTCCAACTGACTCCAGTCAAAACATCCAGGCGTAAGCTCGGTATTGTCGTCCCCTACACTTCCTCAACCGGTTGCACAACCTTCACCATCTTCGCAAGAGGCTTGTCTCTGAGAGGAGTCTCTAGCAAGTTCCTTCACCCTTCTCCAATGGAGGTGGTTCCTTGAGAACTCAGACCAGTTTTAAAGTCATTGGAAGAAACAGTGTCTCCTGCGGGCGAACAACGAAAGGAAGTCCCTCCAAAGGCCTCCTGCCTGGAAACCTTTTTTCCTCCGAGGAAAGAATCCAAAGATTCTAAAACCCTCCCAAAGTCCTCTGCAAGGATTTCTAGACCTGGTATACCACATCACTCTATCAACGACTACGACCCACCCCGAGATGACGTCTCGGTGGAAGACTCCGAATTCTACAACCTTCTTCCTAAGTCTGCTAGTTCGTGGCTATTGAAGGCAGAGTAAAGGGAGTCCGAGCACGCCTTCTCGCAGGTTTTGACCTGCATGAAGGCTATCAGTGGGTTGTCAGACCCGGCGGTGGCCCCTCAGAAGGGCAATGACACAGTCTTAGACTGTGTCTATGGCACTCGGAAACCCCCCCAAGTCAGTGCTGCTTTGCCCTGGTCTCAGGGGGTGAAGTGTCCGTCAGAAGGCGATTGCTCAGATCACTGGCTCCTCCAGCTCCCTCCAGACAGGCTCATCCTTAAGACTCTTCCCGCCACTATATTTGCAGAGGAGGAAGTACTATGATGTCTTCAATGAGCCTCTTCTGGCCCTCCCTCTGCACCATTCCTTGGAGAAATTAACAAAGGGGATTTCCCTAAAGAGACTTTCTGGGTCACAGGTTTCTGTCTCCGTGTCTGAGATCCTCAACCAGGAAAAGATGCTGAAGTATGCCATGCAGGCTACTTAGTGGCTGGACCTCTGGTTGGGGTTGGTGGGAAACCTGATGTGTATCGAGGATTGGTCCAAGGAAAGCTCCAGGAAAGCAATGGAAACTTTTCTCCTGTCAGGAACTTGAACCATCAAGTTCCTTGCCCACTAAGTTGTAAACTTATGGGCAAAAACCATCCTGAGGCGAAGAGACTCGATAGCAGAAAGGTTCCATCGCCAAGTCCCACAGATCGAGATAACTCCTCTCTGGAGCAGTCCTTATTTGAGCTGGAAGACATTGAGTGGCCTGTGGAGAGATGGAGGAAGTCCAATCAGGACTCCCTCCTCCATAAGGCCTTGACAATCCGCCCCTATAGACCACCTCCTCCTCTGCAGCAGAAACAGCAGATGATGCCAACAACCAAGACTACCATTCAAGAACAGGGAAGGCCCCAAGTCGGTAAGAATCCTAGGGTAGGCGGCCGAGGGCGCAACAACTAGGAATGGCAATCCTCCCACTTGCATCACTGCTGTCAGAGGTGGATGCAGCTTGGGGCCGAACCCTGGACAGTCTCAGTGATTCGTTTAGGGTATCGTGTCCCGTTCATACAATCTCTCCCTCCATTGACCAAAGCTCCAGTTCCATCGAGCTCCCATGCGAAGGGATCCTCAAAGGAACTGGCCTTTCGGGACAAAGTCCACACCATGTTGGAGAAGGGCGCTCTCCAAGAGGCTCTCGATGACTCTCCAGGCTTCTTCAGTTGACTCTTTCTTGTGAAAAAGGCATCTGGAGGCTGGAGACCAGCCATCAACCTCTCACCTCTGAACAAGTTCGTCAAACAAACTCCGTTCAACATAGAGTCGGCAGACACAGTCAGACAAGCGGTAAGACCACAAGACTTCATGTGTACCTTTGACCTAAAGGATGCATACTTCCAGATCCCAATCCATCCATCTTCAAGGAATTATCAGAGAATTATTCTAGACAGCAAGAAATACCAGTTCAAGGTCCTGTGCTTCGGTTTTTCGACAGCATCTCCAGTTTTCACTAGAGTGTTTGCCCTAGTGTCATCTTGGGCTCACAAATCGGCATTCGCCTTTTACTCTATCTGGATGACTGGCTGATTCTAGCAGACTCAGTGGCTACCCTTTTTCAACACTGAGACAAACTTCTGAAGCTTTGCTAAGATCTGGGGGTTATGGTAAACCTTGAGAAGTCATCACTGTTTCTCTCTCAACATTGGTATACAGTACTTGGGAATGATAATAGACATCAACCTTCAGAAAGTCTTCCCATCAGACAACAGGGTAGTGATCCTGAGGAAGGTTGCAAGATCATTCCTCAGACGAGAAGAACTCCAAGCCCAGAGGTGGTTATGTCTCCTCGGGCACCTATCATCCCTGGCTCATCTAGTTCCTAATGGCCGCCTCAGGATACAATCTCTCCAATGGCGGTTAAAGTCCAACTGGAATTGGGCCTTCGATTACTTGGACATTCTGATCCCCATGGGACCAGAGGAATGGACAGACCTCGAGTGGTGGGTGGCAGACAAGAATCTGCTAAAGGGCGTCGACCTTCTTGTCCTTTCCCCGGACTTGATGCTCTTTCCAGATGCTTCAAAAGAAGAGGGGGGGGGGGGGGGGGGGAGCACATGCAGCACTACACAACCTCAGCCTAAAAATATCTCAGAGATGAAGGCTGCCTTCCTGGCCCTTCAACAGTTCCAACAGTTGCTGGCGGGCCACTCGGTGGTGGTGGTAAGCATCACCACCACACTAGTGCCTTATATCAACAAACAAGGCGGTACAGTGAACCCTCGTTTATCGGGGTAGATAGGTTCCAGTCGCGGCCGCGATAGGTGAAAATCCGCGAAGTAGTGACACCATATTTACCTATTTATTCAACATGTATATTCAGACTTTTAAAACCTTCCCTTGTACGTAGTACTGTTAACAAACTACCCTTTAATGTACAGAACACTTAATGCATGTACTACAGTACCCTAAACTAAAACAGGCACAAATATTAAAGGTGATTTTATATCATGCATTTCCTAAACATGCTAAAAAGCACGATAAAAAATGGCAACCAATGTTTTGTTTACATTTATCTCTGATCATAATGTAGAAACAAACTGGAGGTAGAGCTTTGCTTATTACCCAGACATATTTCCCATACTTTTCCCTTAGAACTACATCACATCTTCCTACTTTAGATATATAGATATATATATAGATATATATATATATATATATATATATATATATATATATATATATATATATATATATATATATATATGTATATATATATATATATATATATATGTGTGTGTGTGTGTGTATATATATATATTTATATGTATACACATATACATACCTACATATATACATAAATACATGCATACATATATATATATATATATTACTGTATATATATGGGTTATGGAAAAAATCCGCGAAGTGGTGAATCCGCGATGGTCGAACCGCGAAGTAGCGAGGGTTCACTGTACTTGTTTGCAGCCCATATCCCATCTGGCAGTAGAGATCCTGAGATGGGCAGAAGACAACCTGGTGACCTTATCAGCTTGCTTCATTCCCGGTAAAAGGAATGTGCTCGCAGACAATTTGAGCAGAGCGACACAGGTAGTGAGCTCCGAGTGTTCTTTGAATCATCTAATAGCCAACAAAGTCCTGACTTTGTGGGGTTTCCCGACTGTGGACCTGTTTGTGACATCCCAGAATTTCAGATTCCCGCTGTATTGCTCCCTAGTCCCGGATCCAAAGGCTCTCTGGCAAGATGCATTCCAACAACGGTGGGACAACATTGACGTTTACACCTTTCCCCTGTTTTGTCTGATGAGAGGAGTACTCAACAAGACCAGAATATCGGTCAATCTCTGAATGACCCTCATAGCTCCTTTATAGCATCATACAGAATGGTTTCTGGACCTTCTGCAGCTCCTGACAGCTTCCAAGAGAGCTCCCTCCCCACGACATGATATACTCAGAAAATTACATGCCAACATTTTCAACAAAGCCGTAGCTTCGCTACAACTTCACGCTTAGAGACTATCCAGCACCACCTCACTCAGAGAGGATTTTCGCAACAAGTTGAGAAGTGGATGGCTGGACACCTGCGAAGATCGTCATCTGCAGCCTACCAGGCAAAATGAAATATCTTCTGTGGATGGTGTCGTGGAAGGGGTATCTCTCCCCTCGATGCCACTATTCTAGCAATAGCGGAGTTCCTTGTGCACCTGCAGGACAAAATTCTCCTCTTGATTTCGGCAGTAAAAGGTTACCGCTCCTTTAAGTTGAGAGGAGTAGATATTTCCTCTTCGCTGGAACTTTCTCTCCTCATACGAAGTTATGAACTTTCCTGTCCCCTGTCGGAAGTGAGACCTCCTTCATGGAACGTAGTTTGGGTCCTTGGGTCCCTGAAGGATCCTCCTTACGAACCATTATGCCAGGCAAGAGATTGCTACCTCACTTTTAAGACGTCCCTGCTTGCCTTGGCTTCGGCCAAAAGAGTTAGCAAACTTTATGGTCTCTCGTATTACATCACCCATTCCAGGAGATGGGAAAAGGTAAGCTTCAGCTTCGTCCCTGAGTTTGTTGCAAAGACTCAAAATTCGAGGGAAGTGGATCCTTGACTTGATTCCTTCCAAATAACGAGTCTCTGTTCTGTAACCGATGATCCACATCAACTGTTACTATGTCTAGTAAGGAGTTTGAGGTACTACCTCAAGAGAACATCAGCAGCTCGACCCCGTGTGCCAGCCCTCTTTGTCACCACGGGAAAGGTCAAGAGGAGGATCATAATAAACACCATCTCTTCCTGGATTTGCAAGGTCATTGACCTAGCACTGAGTCCTGATCCTCCACCAGCACGTCAACCCAGAGCTCATGACATCAGGGGCATTGTTATGTCCCTAGCGTTCAAATGAAACTACAGTACTCTGTGGTGCACGTTCTACAGGCGGGTGTAGAAGTGACAGACGACCTTCACCGCCCACTACCTGCAAAACGTAATCCACAGGAGCATGGAAACTTTTTCCATTGGTCCTGTGGTGGCTACACAACAATTGATTTAACACTTCAGGCTACTTGATGGACAAGTAGCAGGACATTGAGGGCATTGGTTACCCGGGATTAGTCTGAATGGATGATTAAGAATGACTGGCTCTTTTTCTTCATCCTTCCCTCTCTTGGGGAAATCAGCTCCCAGGGTCCTCTGCAAAGTTGACATTAAGCAACTGCAGGGAAACCTTTGTTCCCTTGTGTAACCTGGTATTCTCTCAATACTGTTACCTCCCCATACCCTATCGAGGGGGGTATTGGGAATGTCTTGGTAACCTCAGGAGATTCCTATGACTCGGAAGAACTCTTACCTTGACAGTCACACAGCTAGTATTACAAACACACAGCTTGAGGAGGCTGCGGACCATGCATAGCACAGTTTTAGCGAGGCTTAGTTTCTACCCATTACTGTATGTTCAAAATACATAAAAGGGGAATCCCCGGGTCAAAGCCAGAAACCAGATTGGCAAGGACTTCCACCCTCCTAAAGGCTAAGTCGACCCCTATAATTAGTGTTGGTTTGTATGGAGTGATGGGACAAATGATAAATTTAGAAGTAATTTGGATTTCTCCTAACAATACAAACCTGCAGCTATTTATACAGATTGGCCCGCCAGCACATCCCCCTTGAAGTCCTACCTCCAAGCAAACTGAGGCTCACGGTCCAGGTGTGTGAGTGAGAGGGGTAGTTACTACCCTTCCCCCTGCTAACTAGTGGGCAGGTGGTTAACCCTCATTTAAAATCTAATGGCTCGTCTTTCAGCTTCACTGAAAGTAATACCCCTATAAATAGCTGAAGGTTTGTATCATTGGAAAAAATAATTACAGTACTTCCAAATTTGTCATATTACTGTACTGTACTTTCAAGATTTGTGATATTAAGACATCATCATCACTTTCAGTAACCAGTACAGGTACAAATTTTGTTTCCTCATTTTGATTTTTTTCTAGGTATAATCAGCTTAACAACTATTGCTTATACTGTATTATGGAGAGGAACTTAATACTGTATTCCCCATTGTTTCGTTCCAGGTATGGCTTAATTTTGCCAAATAAAAACAAGGCTAGTACATCTCTTGGAATCCGCAATTTAAATCCTCTACAAGATTCTGATGATGAACTTGAAAAAGATGATGATGAGTCAGCTATTAACTGGGTTGAAGCTTCTCTCAAGGTTAGTCTGAAGCTGAACAATTTCAAGTAGAAATTTAATAAGGGAAAATGCATTACAAGTAAAATTATCATCTGACATTCTGTGGATATTATAAACTTTCAGGTACGGTATAAGATATTTAATCATTCATCCTATCATATAATGAATTTGTCCCGCACTACTCCATTTTGAATTTGGGGGTTGAAATTAATGGTACATGATTGGCTTCAGTAAGTATCATACCAGGTAACTCAGTTATTCAGAAAATCAACCACAAAAGATGCATGGTCTACTGTTTGCATACTTGAACGTAGTTTGCTATATATTTAGACCAACAGTCTTAACATTGTGAAATAAAAAACAAGAAGCTGTGATATTGTTTCACATTTATTTGTGATATGTAGGTGCATATCTTATATATAAGTAGCTAGCTTTATTATATGAACACTGTAGTCTTGGGATTTAGTTTTCATGTTAGTATGACAATAGTTTTGCTATGAAAAACAATATTGCATATTAACTTTTTATTCTTACATGAATACAAACCATCATCTGTTAATATTAGTATGACTGCAATGAAAGCTGGAACAGCTGTTAAAAATTTAACGAGGTAGTTATACTGTAACTACCAACAGGTGGTGGGTAAGCCCCTGGCCACTTGTCAGTCAGCTAATGTAGACATACACTTTTGGCTTCGCCAACAAGCAGTATACATGTACCTTTGCCACTACTAAAATTTGGCTTTGATCCGGTATAAATAGAGACTTTTGTCCTTTACAAAGGAAAGATAACAGTGAAGCTGGAATACACGGTAGTTCTTGATTACAGGTGTTTAATGTTTCAGACTGCGAGCCTGAGAGAGGTAACTGATGATCCTGATCAGTTGCTTAAGTGTTCTGAGGGAGCTGAGGCACTACCTTAAGTGTATGCATGCAATTTGACCACTTCTGCAACACCTTTTCGTCATCACAGAAAGATTAAAGGTCACAAGAAATACAATCTCTTGGCTGAGGGAAGCCATTGACCTTACCTTTCACCCTTACCTTCCTCCCCAGGAAGAGCTTGAGTTAGAGCACACGATGTCAGGAGCTTAGCAAACCCCTGGCATTTAGAAAGTATCTCTGTGGCACAGGTATTACAGGCAGGTGTGTGGAAACATCGGGAAACATTTATTGCCCATTACTTGCGAGAATCGACCCATAGGTCTCTAGCTAAACACCTTTTCTCTAGGGCCTGTAGTACAGGTAGCTACACTGCAGGTGACATAGCTACCTCAGCTCTTCCCACAGGTCCATTAACATTGGATCGAGGATGGAGGTTACAGGTTAGTATGGAAAGAAAGTGAAGAATGGCTTCATGATGATGTGCATAATGTTACTCATAGTAGATGATTTTCAGCTACTGAGATGCTGTGGCAAGTTTAAATGACCCTGAACTAGCAAGGTTTACCCTATACACACTGAGTATGTGCTTTGTACATTGATACACTAGCCTTAGAGTTGGGGAGACGAATATTGCTTTGGTAATCATGTCATATTGGGATCCCTGTTCTAGCCTTTCACAGAAAAGTTCTAGATGACTACACAGCATTATAATCCAAAATATCAAGATGTAAAAAGTCTCTATAATTCATGCACAACATTGAATATGGTTTATGAAATTCTACTAGGTGAAACCTCGTGCTGCACGATGCAATCGAGATCCCTGTTCTAGCCTTTCACAGAAAAGTTCTAGATGACTACACAGCATTATAATCCAAAATATCAAGATGTAAAAAGTCTATATAATTCATGCACAACATTGAATATGGTTTATGAAATTCTACTAGGTGAAACCTCGTGCTGCACGATGCAATCGTTAAGGCGCAGTGCAGTACAGTATTAGCGTTTAGTATTGAACATGTTGTGTACAAGTATATGTACTTACTCCAACATTCATAGTTAATAACTTGACTCTACTGTACTGTACTTTCTTGACAAACGCTGGGGGGTATGCTTTCATAAGGAAAGAATCTTGAGAGAATGTGAGTTAGCCAGAGAAGTGGTGTTATGCATGAAGGAAACGGCACGAAGTTGGGTTCCAAAGAAGCGTATGTGGTTTGAAAAGCAGAATTTTAACTGCAAGGTTCTGTGAAGAATCAAAACTTTTTAAAAAATAATATGCTGATATCAGTTTTGTGGAATAGTGAAACCGTAATATCAAAATCCACAATAACGGAGGGTTGACTAAATTAGTAGTTGTTCCGTAACTGGAATACAAACCACACTATTTACATGGGGTAATTACTTCGGCGTAGCTGAACGACGAGCCATAAGAATTTTAACGAGGGTTTACCACCCCTCCGCTAGTTAGCGGGGGGTAGGGAGGGGTAGCCTGCCACCCCTCCCCCTCACACACACCGGTGAAAGGCTCACTTTACTTTTGGCTCGGATGGCGATCGGAAGTCTCCGCTCCCATCCGCACTTGACGGCCATTATTGTTTTGTCTTTTTAACTTACCTTTTCTTATACTTAATATATTCAAACATTATTGATGTTTATATATATTTTTGTGTATAGAAAATATTAAGTTTCCTTTGCTTTCGGTGTTGTGCGGTGTGTGTTGTGTACGTCTACGAGAGTGATCGCTGGCTTAGCCAAGCCACCACGATTCTCTTCTTGATCACGGCCGTTCACTCCTAGGGCACCATGGTTGCCTTGGTGGAGCCCGGCCCCTCTCTTGAGGTCGTTCTCCTCTTTCTCCGTACTACGCCTACGATAGCTTCTCAGGACCAAGTCGCTATTTCGTTTTATTTGTCTCAATTATTTTTATGAATATAATTGTGTTTTTAACTTTTCAGCTCGGGGCTCACGTCCCTTCGGGGGTCGGTGATCCTTGGAACATTCAAAGTCAGTTGCATAATTATAATGTTATAATTCTGTTTTTTGTTAAGTTTTCCGTCCCCCCCCTCACCCGGGCATGCCTTCTTTCGTTCTTATGTTTTTCTTTCCCTCGGGGTTTCTCTTCAGAGTTTCACCCGGGGGAATTTCTGTTAAATAATTATTCTTTTTTATTTTCCAGTTTACGATGCTGTTTCTTCGTGCCTGTTGTGTGCCTTCGAAGCAGAGCTGTCCTGTTTATGCCTGGGGAGTCGGCTGTCGCCGCCGTCTCTCGAGGCCATCGTCAGGGGCGTTCCCTTCTCTTAGAAGTTCCCCCGTGACTACTGCCAGCTCTTCAGTGCATCCTAGAACGATAAGGAGGTTCGCCTCCAGGGTAGTTAGTTAACTTCCCTTTTTACTTTTACCTCGTCCTTAGGTGGTTATGCTCTTGGGGCTGAGCGGCCGCCCTTGTGACTTGCTCAAGGGGCTGAGCGGTTGCAAGGCTGGACCATGGTACTAGCGACTATGCTCTCGGGGCTGAGCGGTCGCTTCTGTAGCTACGCTCAAGGGGCTGAGCAGCTGCAAGATCAGTCTGGACCTCTCTCGTTTGCGAGGGAGGCCCCACTAAGGGCTCCTCTTCGGAGGATTGCTTCTTTTGTCTCTTCTACGAAGTGTCTCCTCCCGTTCGCGTGAGAGGACACTCACAGAGACTCCTCTTCGGAGGATTGCTCCTGTTTACGTCAGCTGATCTCACGGCCTGTCGGGGCTCCATCACCAGTATCTTCTACGAAGTGCTCACCTCTCTCGTTCACGAGAGAGGCCACTCATAGAGACTCCTCTTCGGAGGATTGTTCCTGTTGACAACAGCTTGCTGTTCAGTCATTAGCACTTCGGTGTTTAGTGACAGGGAAACTTCGGTTTCTCTTTTTCCCTGACCCTTCGGGATCTCGGAGCCTTAGTTACGCAGTTCCCTCGGGCTCTCATAACTTTAGTCACTTCTACGCTTCGGTGATTAGTGACGGAGAAACTTCGGTTTCTCGTTGCGCTGACCCTTCGGGGTCTTGCAACTAATCCCCTCGGGGCCTCGCTACTCAGGCTACGTTAGACCTTTGGTCTCTCGTGCCCTCAGTGGACCTGCTGCCTGCTGTATCTGTTCCTGACTGCTGACGCGCCTTGGGCGCCCACGCCCCCGTTATCTAACGGGCTCCTCCCTTCGGGGCAGGAGAGACTTTCTCACACCTTGAGTAAGTCCCTTAAGTGCCAGGTATTCCCTGCGCGCCAACGTTCCCTTGCGCGCTAGCGCTCGACTGCTGTTCCTGAGACTGCCTTCCAGAGACACCCTGTTCCAGTAATTCAATTAGGCTGCTACCACCGTTCCCTGCGCATTTGCGCACATCGTTGGGGTTCCTGAGATAGCACACAGGCGCTCACCAGCGGTTCAGCCTACGGTGTCTCTAAGTCTCTTCTACGAAGAACACCTCTCCCGTTCGCGGGAAAGGTACCTCACAGAGACCACTCCTCGGAGTATTTAGCAGTACAGTACTTCAGTTGATTGTCGGCACTGAAGCAGACCTCCTGGTCCTCTTTAGGGGATGACCTCCCTTTTAGGGACACATCCCAGTTCCTGATCTACGAGTTAGCCGATCCTTCAACCAAGCGCGTGTGCGCGCTCTCCGACGATCTTCTGTTGCACAGGGGCCTACGATCTTCACTCGCACGTAAGCGCTGAAAATCGCCCGCTCGCGATCTTCGAGGTCCTTCCGCGGTTTTTCCGGTCGCGATCGTCGAGGATCGTTAGCCGACGATCTTCTGATACGCGCTAACGCGTAAGCACTGAAGATTGCTCGCGCGCGGGATGGTTTCCCGCGCGCAATCTTCGAGGCCCTTCCGCGCGCAGTTTTTCCGCACGCGATCGTCGAAGATCGTTAGCCGACGATCTTCTGATACGCACAAGGCGCGGAAGCACCGACGATCTTCATAACGCGCGTAAGCGCCGAAGATCGTCCCGCGCAATCTTCGAGGCCGTCCGCGCGCGGTTTTCCGCACGCGATTGGCGGCGGCCGTTAGCTGGCGATCTTCGGATCCGGCACTAGGCACGCAAGCGCTGACGATCTTCTTAGTGCGTGTAAGCGCCGAAGATCGTTCTGTGCGCGGGATGGTTTCCCGCGCGCGACCATTGAGGCTCACGCGATCATCGTGGATCATCCGCGCACGGTTTCTCGCTCGTCCTCGGGCGTTTTTTCCGCTCGTCCACAGGTGGGATGGTTGCCAGCGCGCGGTCATCACGGATCATCCGCGCGCAATCATCGTAGATCGTCTGCGCGCAGGCACCGAGGCTTCCCGCGCGCGATTGCCGACTATCTTCTCTCGCGCGCGAGCGCCGACAATCTTCGCACACGCGTGAGCGCCGAAGATCGTCCGTGCTCGCGCGAATCGCCGACGATCATCTTACATAGTTGGAGATCGTATGCGCGCGGGCACCAATGGTTTCCCGCTCACTGTCTCCGACGATCCTCTCTCGCGCTAGCGCCGACGATCTTCGTACATGCATAGGCGCCGAAGATCGTCAGCGTCATTTCTTCTGCTCGTGAGATGGTTTTCCACACACTATCGCCGACGGCGCAAGCACCGGCGATCTTTTGTCGCCGAGATCGTTCGCGTGTGGGATGGTTTCCTACGATATCGCCCACGATCTTTCACGTGTAGGCGCCAGCGATCTTCATACGTGCGGAAGGGCGGGGATCGTTCACGCGGGCGCCGATACGCCCACACTCACGTGGGTACGCGTGCATGCGGGCGTGGTTATACTGCCACGCATGTTTTAGTCACACGCTACCCAGATCTGTGCTTTTCGCGCGATCACCAGCGTGATCGGCGCACCGTTTTCCGACACGATCGCGCCCTGATTACATCAGGGCTTATGGCGGTCAGGCCACCTTCGCGTTTCCCTCCCCCGCAGCGCAGAGCAGCGCCCTCTCCGGAGGGGGGAAGGTTTCCGGACAGGTCAAAGGTCTCTTCTCCCTTCATTGCAGATTCTCTACGGGCGAACCCTCATGTGTCAACTCCCCCAGGGGATCGAACGATCCTCTTCCCTCCAGAGGGACTCCCTGTCAGCGCGAGGGTCGGTCGGCATCCCTGGTGGGACGCCGTCGTCAGAGCGCTCATGCAGGTGATGAGCCTGTGCCTTCTGACTGGGGTCACTAATCAGTAGCAACTTCCTCTCCCCCTGAAGAGGGTGAGAGGAATCCCTGGCATGGTATCTCCTCTAAGGACCATCCTGTCCCTTCGCGAGTCCTTACACAGGCGATGCCATTACTCCATAGGGAGAATCCTTACTCTTCCTGAGAAATCTTCTTGTGCGGAGGGGCGAATGCCTTACTTCCTTCATCGCTGGGATCCTGTTCCCCTCCTAGGAGGGATCCTAAGGCCCAGTCTTCCGCAAGGACCCGACAGGATCCAGATGGACCCTTGGGGCATGTCTACGAGTCTCCCCAGGAAGAGCCTCCGGGGATGAGAGACCTCGCTGCCAGTCCATCAGGAGGAAAAGTTCCAGGGGTCGGAACTTGCGTTCTGGCAGGTTCTGACCCTCAGGAGAAACCTCAAGGGGACCCCCGATTCAGAGATTCCTCTTCGGTAAGGGAAGGATACGGTCCGGGACCGAATCTACTCGCCCAAGGGCTCCCTTGGGCCAGTGCTGCTTGCCCTGGTCTCAGGGAATGAAGAGCGCCAGAGATTAGGCCGAGGGCCAGCTCTCAGAGCTTGTCTCCTTCAACAGTCCCGGTCGGTATCGAGCCCCTCCCTCCTCCCTGGGTAGGGATCAGTGAGGGGACGGGCCTTCCGGGCAGAAGTCCAGTCCATGTTGGAGATACGCTCCCTCCAAGAGGTGGCCAACGGGTTCCGAGGCCTCCTTAATCGTCTCCTTCCCTTCTCTACTCTGTACAGTTGTCAAACAGTCTCCGTTCAGCATGGCGACAGCAGACGCGGTCAGTCTTGCGGTGAGACCACAAGACTTCATGTGTACACTGGTCCGGTAGGACGCGTACTTCCGATGCCAGTTCACCCGTCCTCAAGGAAGTACTTTGGAGTTTGCCTGGAAGGCGAATATACCAGTTCAAGGTGCTGTGCTTCAGTCTCTCCACAGCACCTCAACAGTTCACCGATGCTTCCACTCTGATCTCTTCACGGGCTCTCAGGATCGGCATCTGTCCCCTCCGTTTCCTGGGTGACTGGCCGATCCTAGCAGACTCGAAGGCATCCCTTCTTTGTCATCGGGACAAGTTCCTCGGACTTTGCCAAGTTCTAAGGATCATGGTGGTCCTCGAGGAGTCCTCCCCGCAGCCCTCTCAGAGTCTGGTATACCTAGGCCTGGTCTTAAACACCAATCTCCCGTAACCTTCCCTTCAGGCGACAGGATAGCAAGGCAGAGGAAGGTCGCGAGACCTTCCCCCACTCGAGAAGAACCTCCAACCCAATGTGGTTACGTCTCCCCTCCCTTGCCCGTCTGGTTTCCTACAGTTGCCTCAGGTTGAGTTCTCTCCAGTGGCAGCTCGGGGCGCGGGGGAGTCAGGGACACAACTCCCTGGACGCCGGGACCCCTAGGGGACATCCGGAACAGACGGACCCCCAGGGGTGGGAAACAGACGAGGATCCACAATAGGGAGTGGACCTTCTCGTCCTTCCCCCAAACTTGATGCTGTTTTCGGACGCGTCAAAGAAAAGGGGGGGGGGCACTTCCTGAACCACGGGACCTCAGGCCAATGGTCAGAACCAGGAAGTACCTCCTCTAGACCTACTAGAGATGGAAACCATGTTTCCGGCACTTCAGTAGCTCCACCTAGCCTGGCGGACTACTCTGTGGTTGTGAGGATCAACAACATCACAGTGATGGCTTACTTGCCCAGACAAGGAGGTACTTTTCAGTACAGCCATTCCATCCTCCGGTAGAGATACCGGGAAGGTTCGAGTTTCCCTCGATCTCCTTAGCAGCTCGGTTGATTCCAGGCAAAGGAATGGGCTTGCCGACAGTCTGAGCAGTGCGACACGGACACCACATTCCGAGTGGTCTTTGGATCCTCAAGTAGCTTACAAAGCCTGACTCGGTGGGGCTCCCTCTGTGGACCGGCTCGCTACAGCACTGAGCTGCAAGCTCCCGCTGTACTGCTCCCCGGTCCCAGACCCTAAGGCCCTCTGGTAGGATGCCTTCTAGCAACGGTGGGACAACATCGATGTGTTTGCCTTCCCCCGTTCTGGCGAATGAGGGGAGTACTCTACAGGACCAGAGTATCGGTCGGTCTCTCAATGACCTCCCTAGCTCCGCTAGGGCCTCTCGCAGGTGGCTCACCAGTCCCTCTGTAACTCCTTACGGAGCCTCCTAGGGAACCCCCCCCACGTCACCGGTTACTCACACAGCCACATGCCATCATCCTCCGCAAAACCGTAACTTGCTCCAACTTCCCGCCGGGAGACTATCCAGCATCTCCTCAAGGAGAGAGGTTTTTCGCAACAAGTTGCGAAAAGTAGGCCTGGACACCTGCGCAAATCTTCCGCAGTAGTCTCCCAGGCGAAGGGGCTAGTTGCTGTGGTCGGTGTCATGGAGAGGGTATCCCTCCACACGGTGCCGCTTCCAGCAAGGGCGGAGCTCCTCGTGGGATTGCGGGATGGAATGTGCCTTTCACTTTCGGCTGTGAAAGGCTATCCCTCAGCCTTAGGTCTTGCCTCCAGGCTCTAGGGATAGACATTTCTCCCTCGCTGGAACTCTTCCTTCTCATACGAAGCCGTGTCCTCTCCTGCCCTCAGTCGAAGGTGAGACCTCCTCCTTGGGACGTGGTTCGAGTCCTCAAGTCTCTAAAGAGACCCTCTGACGAACCACTACGTAAGCCCCAGATCACCACCTTACTGGGTAAACAGTGTTCCTGCTAGCTTTATCTTCAGCCAAGCGAGTCACATGGTCTCTCATACGACTTCGCCCATTCAGGGGGATATGGGAAGGCAACATTCAGGTTCATCCCTGAGGTTTGTTGCCAAGACTCAGAACCCGGGAGTGCCGGACCGCTGTTCGACTCTTTTCAGGTTTCGAGTCTCCGTCCTGTAGCAGATGATCCAGACCATCTCCTACCTTGCCGGTAAGGAGTCTGAGGTGGCGTCTTAAGAGAACGGCTGCAGTTCGTCTCCAGGCTCAAGCCTCGTTCGTGGACCCTGGGAAATGAAGAGAAGGGTCTCCAAGAATACCATCTCGGCCCGGATTCGCAGGGTGTTACACCCGGCCTTGAATCCTAACCCTTCTCCGTCGCATCCCCCTAGAGCCCATGATGTCAGGGGCGTAGCTACGTCCCTGCCCTTCATGGAGCATCTTTCAGTGACGCAGGTCCTACAAGCGGGGATGTTGAAGCATCAGACCATCTTCTCAGCCCCTTACCTGCAAGACATGACCCACAGGAGGCTCGATATGTTCCTATCGGCCCTGTGGTGGCTTCACAACAGCTGGTCTAAACCTCAGGCTCCTTGATGGACAAGTAGCAGAAGGTTGAGGGCATTGTTACCTGGTGTTAGTCTGCATGAATGAAAAGATCTGTCTGGCCCTTATTCTTTTCTTCATCCTCTCCTCCCTTGGAGAAAGCAGCATCCTGGGTTCTCTGCACAGCTGACCTCAAACCACTGCAGGTAGACCATGCTTCCTTGTGTTCCTAGTATTAGGTGTAATACTGTCGTGTCCCCAAACCCTGACGGAGTGGTATCGGGAGAGTCCTAGCCTGAACTTCCTTTTGAGGAACTCCAGGGCAACTGCCTGGGACAAGTCCCTTTTCACCTTCGCACACACCTTACGTAGGCCGCGGCAGTTTCACAACCGCCAGCGAGGAGCAGGGATTCCCTATTGTCCGAGTACTTGATCGCTCGAATGTGGAATCCCCGGGCAAGCCAAAGCCAGAATGGCCTGGACTTACCACCCGTCCTAAGGGTCAAGTCACCCCATGTAAATAGCTTGGTTTGTATTCCAGTTACGGAACAAATGACAAATTCGTAGTTAATTTGTATTTTTCCTAACTATACAAACCTTAGCTATTTACACATATTTGCCTGCCAGCCCTGTCCCCCAAGATAAGTCCTACCTCTAAGTAAAGTGAGCCTTTCACCGGTGTGTGTGAGGGGGAGGGGTAGCAGGTTACCCCTCCCTACCCCCCGCTAACTAGCGGAGGGGTAGTAAACCCTCGTTAAAATTCTTATGGCTCGTCGTTCAGCTACGCCGAAGTAACTACCCCATGTAAATAGGTAAGGTTTGTATAGTTAGGAAAAATACAAATTATCTACGAATTTGTCATATTGTTGTTTTTCTAAAATGTAGGTGTTATTACAAATTTTAATTTATCTACAAATATCAATTATTTAACTGAATCTTAATTTGTAATATAGTACTGTAATGTTATTTCTTAATCACTTCTGTACTCACTTCAAAGGTCTGAATGGCTGAAAATTTCCAGTGCGTGACTTTTTATTGTAAATCCTATATAGTACATTGATTCATTTATAAAGGAGGGATATGATGGCCACGTGGGAATGTACTTAAGTTAATGATTAATTTCACTGGCACTAATGAAAACTCACCAAAAAAATTATTACTGTCTAGTCCTGTAGGTGAATTGTGCTGATATACCTCTGTACAAAAGGGATAATTTTGCTTTAATGTAATGTATGAAATTACCACAAGAATACCAGTTTTGCTACTACCACTCCAGATTTGGGGCTGCTTCTAAGAAGTGTACTACTGGATGTCATTGGTAGAAAAATGTGATGTGCACTTTCTGGTAGATACTGGTGCTTGTCGTTCTCTTCTGCCACATTCACTCATGGGTGCGATCCAGTCATTCCAATACTGCTGATGTCTGCCCAATGGCCACCAATGGATCAGCTATCCCCACCTATGGTTACAAGATACTGATACTCGTTTTTGAACTTCCAGTACCGGTGGAATTTCATCATCACTGACGTTAAGCTGCGTCTCGCACTCTCGCACATTTCCACCTCCTGGTTCATGTCACACATCAATGATTAGTCAATGTCAGCTCTTGCTCATCCACCCCTTTATCTTTATCACATGCTTTCTATGATGCTTTCCACATTTGTACACTCTAGGATGCGTGAGCCCACCTCCTTGCTTAGTATCCTGAAATTTTCTGCCAAGAACTATGCCAGAAGCCCACAGTTCCCACCAAGCATGGTACAGTATATATCACCATACCAAGACAACAGGGCCCCCCGAGTGTTTGCAAGATTCAAAAGTTTGGTCCCAGACTGTTTTGCAGTGGCTAAATGCAAATTTGCACAAATAGAAAAAAATGGGCCTTTTTCAAAATACCTTAAACCCATGGTCGTCACCCTTGCACAGTCGTCCTGAACAAGGATGGATCCCCATGACATTGCGCTGATTACAGGCATCTTAACATGCAGATGGAACCAGACTGCTAATCCTTCCCCAACATCGCTGACAATACCACCGACCTTTATAGTGCTAAAGCATTTTGGACCATCGACTTGAATGGGTATTATCAGGGGCTTATGAACCCAGAAGACATCCCCAAGATTGCCATCATCACCCCATTTGACATATACATATATATTTTCAATTACCCTTTCTTTAGCCTTTGTAATGTAAGGAACACATTTCAACGACTCGTGTACCTATGTCACCTACACATGGTCCTCGACTGCCCGCATTAGAACGGCCTCATAGTTAGGTACGACAAGTGTACCTTTGTTGCCAAGGAAGTGGCATTCTTGGGTCATTGCATCACTCGTGAGAGCGTCACCCACTCTCTGCGAAGGTACGATATCAGCAGTACGGAAGTTCCCCATGCCCTCGAATGTCGAAGCGCTGCTTGAGTTCTTGGGCATAGTGAACTATTGTAACCAGTTTTTACCAGCCATTTCTGTCACTCTTGCCTCCCCCTGTACAACTACCTCAAATGCAAGCCAAAGAACATGAAGTGGGGCCTCCTTCAGTAGGCAGCCTCTTAAATGCAAAGGAAGTCCTATCAACTGCTACTGCTCTTACTTTTCCTGTGCCACCTGTACTCTCCTACTCTCCACCGATATCATTGATGTCTCTGTATGGGCAGTATTCAAACAAATAATCAACGGATCATCCCCGCCCATTTACCTTCTTCAGTAAAGAAATTTCCAAGGCAGAATCTAGCAAAAATACTGCAAACTACTGGTGATGTATTTGGCTGTCCATCAGTTCCACCACTTCTTAGAAGGAATGTCCTTCATCGTTCACACAGACCCCATGCCCCATTATGCACGCCGTCATTCAACAGTTTGATGCCTGGTCCACCCATCAATGCTAATTTCTGAATAGAACTATACCAATCAACACATCAATGGTTGACAGAATCCCATCGCCGATGCTCTTTCTTGAAGCACACTGGCTGCTGCTCTCTTGGGATTGGAATGCTTTAGTCCAGTTCCACTCTTTGAACATTATATATAACATTCTTAGACCTCTCATGCTTCGCACATGGTTTTCACAGTGCACTGTGATATGTTCAAAGAATTTTTGCTGCATCCCCTTGGTCCCAGGTGCTTTTTTTTCTATTTTTTTTTTACTTTTCATCCATTCTTATTTGTTCATTCTATGCCTTACTCTAATTTTCACTCCTCATTTAAATTCGAGTCTAATGGACACGTTCGTTGAGAGTTAAGGACAGTGAGTGTGTTGTATGGTTAATTAATCTCCTTGCTATTTGACTTTGGGTGACTTGGTCAAGTTTGTTAGTAAAGGCCCTTGTCAAAGCTTTAATCTCAGCTTACTAATTTTTTGGGGTGAATTCTTTCTTCCTCATTTTCTATCAATGAGCTTTAAATTGTCATCATTGGCTATGATGGACAGCTCTATGTCTGGCTCAACCATTATATGGTGAAATAATTGGCATTAGTTAATGCCAATGTTAAAATGGACTCAGCAGAGTTTCCTTTCACTTTTCCCAGTTCTCATCCATAGTGGATATTGTCCAGAAGAGGATAGGTATTTAAGCCCCTATGCTGTACTGTATTACCTTATAATTTTCCTCTTCAGAAAAATCCATTTGGCGAAGTCCTAGAAAGTCTATAAAAATTACTTAGTGGTCTTGTTAAACTGCTTTATGATGATGATGATAATTTCCTTTGTAATATATACCCAGTTGATATTTGTTAAATTTTGTCTCCAAGTATTAGAATCTTTTGTAAACATCTCCAAGAATAAAATAAATTTGTAACCATAGTTTCATTAATTTTCAGAAATCAGCGGGAAACTCGGGACAACAAAACTTGCAGAAGCGTATGGTGCGTGAAGCTTTAGAAGAAGATGCCTCAGTATTTCAGTATGACGAAATCTACGATGAAATGCAGGCCAACAAATCGGCTCAAGCTGCTGCGAAGAAACAAGCAGAAGAAAAGAAGGTATGTATTCCTTAAAAATTTCTAATTTACATTAGAGACAAAAAGTTTAATCTTGTGAACTTTTATTCTAGATAATCTTTGATCTGGAACTTCTTTGTTGCTACTTCTGATTGGTATGTTTGATAACTTCAGTCATTTTCAGTAGCCTAGGGAACATGTTCACTTACATAACTTATATTGAACTTTATCATGAAATTTGCCAGCTCTATGCAGAGGGTAAATGTTGTGATGATATTACTGAACTGTAATTGCATTCATTTTATTACATTCAGTCTAGAAAGTGGTTTTAAAAAGGACTAGTAAAGATTTCTTGAAAAACAAAGAACAACTTTATTTCTTTACGTTCTCTTTTCATAATGACAAGATGTAGATGCCCTTATTTTTTTAACTTATTGACAATAGAGTTTTCTCCTTTTCAAGATTTCAAATCATTACTGTGATAATTTTAGTAGAGAAAGAAAAAAAATATTCTTGTGGAGTTTTAGGCATAGAGCATTAGTAGGAACTTTGTAAAAGTCTTTGGGCTATGAGACTGGTGTTCCTATGAGTAATAGTGATAGTGGTAAACAGGAATTTGTTTTTCTAATCTTATTCTTGTTTGCTCTTACGTGAATACAAACTATCATCCTTTAGGTAGGGAGTATGTTTTCAGAAGCTGCACGGCCATTGAATTGATAAATGAGCAGTTAAACGACAGGTGGAGGCAAGGGCCAGGTGCCTACCCCTTACCTGCCAAATTCTCTTCACTTATGTTTACGTTTGCATCAAGTATCATTGTACTGATGCGCCCTTAAGCGAACTTTTCATTTTCTTTTTCTTTCATGGAGTGAATGCTGGCTTTTAATTGTGAATGTGAAGCTGGACACTTGATCGTGCTTTACAGTAATGGACTTTACATCCAATTTTTTGTGTTAAACTGGCTGTAGATCCACTCTCTCTTTACTCTTGCTAAGGGCTTAATTGTTCGCAATCATCCCCATGTATTGAATGTAAATTGTGGCCTTCTTCAGGTTGACAGTTGTATGCCTTGAGGGGGAAGGAATAGAGCTTAGGTTCTTTCCACTCATCAGGTGTATCACTCATGCACTTACTCCCTTGGCTTATTCCCAGTTAGCGTGCAGCTAAAGCAAGGAGTCCTCAGGCCCAAGTTGGTGGACTTTGAGGTTCTGGTGGCATCTGGGGTTCCTCCTGTGTTCATCACACCCCATCGTAGGTTGGAGGCTCTTCTCCGTTTATGCTACTGCCAACGACAAGTAAGACCTATGGAAGGTTTTGACCCAAGGAAGGTTTTTGCCTCCTTAGATCTTTCAGGTAAGCTCCCAAGTTCCAGTGTCTCCTTGGTGATGCCATTGGTTAAAGGTGTGAGTATTTCTGGCAATGTCTGCAGTAGTTCCTTCGAACTGGGGCCGCCAGGGCAGAAAGGATATGTTCCCCAATAACCGGGAGGTGCCGCTGTGTGTCTTCCCTGTGCATCTCCCTGACCTGGTCACCCCTGCCCCCCCCCCCCCTTCCCCACTGCTTCACTCCAACCCTTGTGCCTGGTAGTGCCTGGGGCTTCTGCTCCCCTGTAAGTGTGACTTCCATCTCTGTAACAGTGTTCCCCAGTGTTCCTATTGGAGCAACCCATGTGGTTTCTTCCCTTGGGGAAGCATCATTGTCTGGGATTCTCATGCTTTGACCTTTACTTGCAGAGCCTAATAGGAGGATTGGAAAGAGGAAGAAACGTGCAAGTTCTTCTGCCTCTTCCGATTCGTGTTCCTCACCTTCCTCTTTGGCTTCTGACTTTGTTCACTTCTAAGATGAAGAAGTCAAGGAAGTCTTGGCAGCTGTAGCAGTAGAAAAGGGCTCTTTTCGACACCATGGATTGGGAGCCACACCCCTGTGTCAGTCCCCCATAGCCAATGCACAGGGCCTGGACCTGGATCCGTTGTGCAGGAATAGAGCCTCGGCATTACATCAGTAGCCAAGCAGGACGTGTGATGTCCCCATTTTGCCCGGGACTGATGCATGGAGCCAGTGGCCGTGTCGTTCCTTCGAACTGGGGCCGCCAGGGCAGAAAGGATATGTTCCCCAATAGCCGGGAGGTGCCGCTGTGTCTTCCCCGTGCATCTCCCTGACCTGGTCACCCCTGCCCCCCCCCCCCCCCCCCCCTTCCCCACTGCTTCACTCCAACCCTTGTGCCTGGTAGTGCCTGGGGCTTCTGCTCCCCTGTAAGTGTGACTTCCATCTCTGTAACAGTGTTCCCCTGTGTTCCTATTGGAGCAACCGACTTACCTGGGTAGGCAGGTTGCCTTTTATTTTGGCCCCCGGGTTCCGATGCACAGGTCTATGGCCCTAACCAAGTGTCACTGTTACGCATCTGGGACTCTGGGGGCCAAGGCTCCGGTCACCGGTTGCTTTGCAGTGTGACCGCAGGTTGTAGCCCCAAGTCTTGGTCATCCAGGACCACGGCTCGGATCCCTGGTGGCCAGGTATTCTGGTGTCCACCCTGTGTTCCAGGGCACCAGGAGACTGATGCATAGGGACAGGGCTTGTGTCCTTATGACTACCTTGGTATCCAGGCAGGACAGGTTGCTTGGCCCTAGGGCTAACGCACAGGACTGGAGCAGTGACTCCGTATCTAAGCTCCGAGCTTCAGGCTGGTTTCGTGTTTGCTCCATGATTTCGACCCGCCACTGCTTGCATAGGGCATGGCTCATGTCCCCCCTGACTACCTTGGTAGAAAGGTGGTATTGGGGTACGGCTCCCTGTGTTGGGCCCCAAGACCGATGCACGTGTCTGGGTCCGTGACCCTGTGTCATGTCTCCCTGCCACAGCCCCCACTGGTGACCCCAGACACTTGTGTCACGTCCCCCTGCCACGTAGACACTTTTTGCCCCTAGTTGATGATGAGCTTCAGTATTCTCCTTATCTCTTGCTCCTCCCACAACTCATGATACTGTGGTAGAGCAAATTTAGAGGGTGGCACCTTTCAAAGCCTTCCTTGCCTGCGCTAGAAGATCAAGAGTTGATGGAGGGGGGAGAGATCTTCTCCCCATGAGTCACAGTGAGGTGGTTGATCCCTTTGCTCCATTTCACAGGGGAAGAGTATGAGTACTCCTTTCATGTCTGCTGCGTTAGTTCTGGGGATGTTTTTCCTACTTTTGCCAGCCTTCCCGGGCCTATCTCCGTCTCCAGTTGTGTGGTCAGTTCTATTCTGGGGAAAGAACAATAGTATTACGGAGTGAGGGAATGAGTCACCGGAGCAAATGTTGTACCCTCTTCATGGGCTGGGTAAGAGGATACTAGGATTTCATCTGACCCTAACAGGTGCCGAAGGAGACAGATAAATCTGGATCACTACTTCTGACTGTTGCAAGTGTACACTTTTGCGGGTGCTATGGTGGGAGCGGGAATACCGGGAATCTGGCCTCTTTTGGGTTCTCGGTCATTAGGCAGTATTTAATTGTCCCTCAGGCCCCTGGACCATCCCTCTGGATGCCTGGGTCACCCCATTCTTAGGAAAGTTACCTCAGAAATATCTCTGTCACAGCAAACTCTTCGGTGCGGGGTTCGCACGTAAGGTCTCTGGGCCTTTCTTAGACCCTGGCAGGACTGCCCACAATTCCCAGGAAGGAACTGGAACATGCCACTCATTTGAGTTACCCTACCTGTTTTTCCAGGCAGTGGAGCAGCAGAAGAAGGGAAAATGAGTTACAGTAATGCCTCACAACACAAAATTAATTCGTTCTGGAGTCGCTTTCATAAAGTGATTTTTTCGTGTTGTGAGTCACATTTCACATGCAAATTGCCTAATTTGTTCCAAACTGTACAAAACACCACATTAAATCTCATTATAAAGCTACAGTATAATCACAATGAAATACTGTATTGCCAGATACATTTGAACCATTCAATATACCTAAACTAAATGTTAATACCTGTAAATTAAGTAGTTATTACAACATAATGTAATAATAAATGGAAAATAATACAATACTTACAGTACAATACTGTACTACAGTATTATATTTACCACCATTATACAGTAGACTACAGCTACATTTTCTGTCTGAACCCACTTTCTTCAACTCTGTGATGGGTGACTATTTTATTCTTGACCTGGCTGGCAAATTATGTCCTTAAAGTGAAACATTTTTCGTAAAGTGAGTCTTAAAAATATTCGCATCTCGTTTTGTAGCTTTAAAATTTCGTAAGCAGAGTCTTTTGTGAAGAGAGGTATGATTGTATACATTGCAGCATTCACCCCTCTTATTTTCCTCTCAACTGAGAGTAGGTGAATTGCTTGTCGCGCCTTTGGAAAAACCTGTCGATTATGATAGCCGAGTCTGGGGTAACGCGAGTTCTTTTGAACAGGTTGTTACTACACTCATTCGACCCTTTGTTCCTCCCCTTCTCTCTTTTGCCAATAAAGTACTGTACGTACTCGTCCATTCTTCCAACATCCATGAGAACTCTGGCCTTATGGACAAAGGTAGAAGGGATATTGGGAGTGGATTGTTAAAAGAATTCCATCCGAGGATGACTTCTTGCTTTCAGTGGATCTGAAAGATGTTTACTTTTAGTACCCATACATCAGTCCATTATTTGTACCAACCTTCTGCTACAATTCAATGTACCAGTTCAGGTCTCTGGGTTTTGAACTGGGTACTTCTCAGGTGTTTATTCAGATGTTCACCTGGGGTCACTTCAAGGGATACCTATTTAAGTGGGTGTTCCTGGCCTCTTTCGTATGGCTGGTGCAACAGGATCAAATTTGATTTTCTGCTTTTATCATGATCTGGGATTTTTGATAATCGAGGAAAAGTCTAATCTCTTAATCAAGCAGAGGTTGAAGCACTTGGGCATGCTGATATAATCGCATCAGCAAGCCTAAGGAGGCAGTGCGTCTGTTCTGTCAAACAAGCGAGCACCTTTGCCAGAGATTTCTTCATGTACTGTACTGTATTGTTTGAAGAATCACTGTTTAGTCTAGGAATCGCCACCCTCCTCATGCTGGCAGGACTGGAGGTTTGAGTCAGTCTTACCTGTTGGTTAACAAGGAACTCTCATAGGGGAGTCCCACTGAACTCTGCTTCCTGATATGCAACTGTGCTCAAATGCATTTAAAAAGGGGAGGAGCACACACCCGAACAACACGGTCGTCTCAGCAGTGTGGTTAGATGAAGAAGCATCTACACTACTCTATGATGGTCTTAGAACATTGAGGAGGCATCTGGTTGGTTGTTGCGACACCACCACCATATTGGCTTACGTCTACCTCTACGGGCTGATAAAGTAGATTCATTTTTGGATGGCATTCCATACCAGGGAGTTATCAGCTAGTCACATTCTGGGCAAGAGGAATGGGCTAGCACATACACTCATTCACAAAAGAAGACTGTAGGGTCAGAGTGATCTTTACATCCTGGCATAGTAAAGAGGCGTCTGGTTGAAAAGTTCTCCAAGAATCAACCTGTTCACCATATGGCTAGACAGGTAGCTCCCCCACCCTAATCCGACTCCATGGTCTATGTTTGAAGTTGCCTTCTAACACTCATCTGATCACTTGTATGGTTACGTCCTGTCTCCGTTCAACCCTGGTTCATTGGGTAATCTACCATGTGAGATTACTCTGAAAGGCTATAAGTGAAGACTTAAGACAGGTAAGGAGGTTGGACTCCTATCCCTTGCTTCCACCTGTTGCTTAATCACTCAGTGAATGATTCGATGGCCTTCCAGCTTTGTACTTAAAACATACTACAGTATACTCTTTACCTAAATGACTCGGGTTTGTATAGCCAGGAAAAATACAAATTATTTTAAAATTTGTGATGTTTATGTTTATGAGTGCAGTACTTCTATATTAAGAAAATAATTGATTATTGCTGAAGTGTACTATCATCATATTCATTGTCCATGCTACATATACCAAACTTCAATTTCAGAGAATGTCAAAAATGTGAAAATGTATACCGTAGTTTGGCTGCTTTGCTTTGTGTCTTTTCATCTTCATCCATTCTCTTCTTCCTTCAGTTTTCAAGACTCATTTGGGCATGCCTCATGAGAGTAAAAATTTGACTTAGTTGTGTAGTTAAACTAATTAAAAAGAATACTTATACTTATCATTCTCCCCACCTCTGGAAGTTATTGTTTATCATAGCTATTGGTAGTCAGTGGGTACAGTATTTCCTTGTTTTAGAATACAGTATACAGTATGTCCCACTTTCTGTATGACACAATAAGCGGGCAGGCTCTTTCCTTTAAATTTTTTAGAATTATTCTGTTTACATAGATTTTTAAGGTTTGTAAATCAGAAATAAAGTTAGATCTAGACCTACTAAAGTTTAAACATCTCTATTTTTATTCATTTATACATCCAGTATACAAATTTTGGGAAATATTTTTTTCAAGATATACAGCTACCAGGCATTAATTGATTATTAGTTACATAAGCTCCCTTTCATATTTTGCTGCGTATTGTAATTTACTACTATTGGAGATGGGGTAATAAATATAAGAAGTTATTGGTTAATAGATGTACCATAATATTTTTCCCATATTCAACTCTGTTTTTTCTTTCCAGCCTAAATATATTCATAATATTATAAAACAAGCAGAAAAGAGGAAACTAGAAGATGAACGAAGGACAGAACGTAAGGTTCAAAAGGAGCGTGATGAGGAAGGAGACATGTTTGCAGACAAAGAATCATTTGTCACTCCTTCATACTTGAAAAAGATGGAGGAGTTGAAAAAAGCTGAAGCTGAGGCTAAGCTTGAAGAACTAAGAGAAGGTAATTATCAGCATTATAAAATATGTACTGTACAGCACTGTATAAACTGACTGATATTTAATACATAATTAGGTTCTCAGTAGCACTTGATCTTGTGTTCATACAAGAGACAACCCTAACTTTTACTTACATAGAACTTTGTCTCAAGACCTTTTTTTAATGACAACTTTGGAGATAATCTGTATTTTTCCTAACTATGCAAACCTGAGTTAAACTTTGATGAGGTGAAAATAGGTGGTTGGTAGTTATCGGCCGGCCAGGAGTGTGGAAGCCCACACCCTTGCTTGCTCACTGAGCATTCACTTTGACTGCAGCCTGGACTTTCTAGTTCGTAGGTGATGGTGGGGAAGTATAAGTAAAGGACTCAAGTTTTAATAGGAAAAATACAAATTATCTCCAAATTTGTCATTTGCTTCAGCACAAATACAAACTCTTGTCCGTTACATTGGAGACTTTTCCTTAAGTGGGAGGAAATCCTTATTCTAACTGGCTGGGTACTTATCCCAAGCTATCAAAAACTTGGACTCTTGTGAGAGGTGAAGGGTTATGGTTCTTTACACTTTGTGCACTGGTGGTTTAGCAATACCAGCAGGTCCATGGCTCGTTCATTAAAGGATGTGAAGCGGAAAATCTTTGTGTAGTAACAATGAGGTATAATACATGTCAAAGGTTTTGCTTGGTTACAACACACTCCCCCTCGTAGGAAGTGTGGGGAATGGCGCTTTTATATTATATAATAGAAAAGCTACAAGCTGAGTAGGGCTTACCTGCAAGCACATAGATTCCAACTGACAAGGTTTTTTTATGTTGTTCGCCAAGAGAGGGGATGATGAAAGAAGGCCAGTCAGTATTCATATACACTCTAGTCTAAACCTCCACTCTCACGAGGTGAGGTTGAGTTTTTTGTTGTACAGTACGTTTAAGGTAGCTCCCCAGTGTCCTAATACAAAACAAAAGCAGTTAATCAGGATTGTCTGTTACTGCTCTAAAGCTCATGACCTGAAGCGAAGAAACCCTGGAATCAGGAACTGTCGTATTCTAGGTTTTAGTTTCAAATTCAGGGACGAAGGAGAACGAGACCTGTCTCCACTGCTCGGTATGAGCAACGCTAAGGAAGAGGCAATGAAGCTCACTAACCTGTCTGGAAGAGGTTAAGGCTTGAACAAAAAAAACATTTTGAGGGTAAGGTTTTTGTCTGAGGCAAGCCTTGCAAGATCTTAGTAAGATCCTAGTGCGGTGGTCTCACCTCTATCGCAGGACAGGACAGCTCAAACTCCGTACGACCATACTGTAGTGAGTTTCACAAGTGAAAGTATCAGCTCCTTTCAGCCCAAAGACCTAACTCAAGGCTGAGCAATAGCCTTTCACTGCTGATACTAAGCAGAGCTTTTCTCTTTAAAGGTAAAGTAAAAATTTGGCTATCAGTAGCTCTGAGAGGAGGAACACCCCTCTTATGATACCAACCACAAGAGATGGCCCACACAGCTTGGTACACAGAAGTTGAAGATTTATGAAAGCATCCCACCATCTCAAGCATGAACAGCTTTTATCTGAAGGGAGATACTGGATAATCGTCATGCTTTAAAGCCGTAGAGAGTCCATCGAGTTATGTAATACTGAATCTGGGAATGTGGTTGGCACAACAGGTCAGGGGAGAGAAGGCAATTCCCTTGGAGTCTCTGTCAGAAGAAATAAAAAGTTCGGGTACCATTCTACTTTGGACCATCTCGGGGTTACTAGAGTCATATTGAATTTGCAAGTGGACTGGACTCGTTTCAAGACGACCTATCAGGTAGCCCTGTGGAACAACGTAGACATTGAGGGCATCCCAAGAGTGTTAGAAGGCATCCTCGAACGCTGCTTCCAGGTTTAGAACCGGTGAGCAGTATATCGAAAGCTTCCAATTTAGATATGTTGCGAACAGGTCGACTGTCGTAGAACCTCACAAATTCAGGATCATGTTTATTATTTAAGGATGCAAAGACCATTCTAACTCAACAATTTGCATCTCCATGCTCAGCTTGCTCTCCCCAATTGCTCTGCTTTGCCTGGAATAAAGCAGGCTGTCAGAGAGATAGAGTTGAGTACTGTACTACCTACTCAGGAATTCCTCCTACTAGCTGCAAAGAAACCGTACCACCTTGTTTATCTATATATATGTCACTCCAGTCATGTTGATGCTCATTGGTGCCACTGTGTCAGGTCAAAAGAGGGCAAAAGTGTTGAGTGCAAGGAGAGTCGCTCGACAACAACATGATATGGCATCGATGCTCTTGGTCAGTCCATTGTCTGGATGCTTGGTGTTATAGGAGGTGGGCTCCCCATCTTTCCTTCACCGCTTCCTTGAACAAAAAAACATTGGGTGGATACAACAAAAGGGACGAGCCCCTTAAAAGGTTCGTCTCATCCCGCCAGCATTCCAGGTTGAGTCTGGAATTCTTCTCTTTCGGAACTAATGATACTGGAGGGTGGTCGTTTTGCAATCAGTGTCTCTTCAGTTCCCATTGATGGGACCGTAGGTGGAGATGATCGTTCAGAATAAGACATTCCAGGAAGGCCAGATGAACCAGCAACTTCTGCCAAGGCTTTGGTGGCAGATAGGGCTGTTGAATGAAAGGTATAGCATCGTCAAAAGCGTACCATTTTATCCCGAGATGGGAAAACTCTCCTACAATGGTGTAGATGTCTATACCAGGGTAAATCAGTATTTGTTTGGATGCTAGAAGTGACCTCTTTTAGTTTACCATGATCCTCAGCTTCTGATAGCATCAGAGAAGCCTGTCTTGGTGGGGAAGAAGATTGTCGTCTGAGTATGCCAAGATCAAGCAATTGTCTAGGCAATGCAGAAAACGAGTGCTGTTGGTGCGTGCCGATTTTGAAACTAGAGTAAAAACTCTGGTGAAAACTTGTGGAGCTGTTGTGAGAACAAAGCAACAAACTTTGAATTGGTACACTTCTCGCTATTACAAATGGCGGTGCTTCCTGGCGTCAGGCTGGATTGGAACCTGGAAGTACGCATCCTTAAGTCAATTGTCATTGTGAAGTCTGATGGCCTCCTCGTCTGCCTGACTGTGCCTGGTGTGTCCATTATGAACGAGATTTACAGAACACTCGTTCAGGGCTGAGAGGTCTATGACCTTCCTCCAGCTTCCAGATATTATCTCTACAAGAAAGTCGACTGAAAAAGCCTTTGCAGCTGTCAATTTCCCTGCGTTCAGCAATAGTCCTTGGACTGCTGAAAGCGTTCAAAAAGTGTGCTCGTGCGTGTCTGTTTTCTGTTCCATGTAAGTCCGGGATGATCTGGGAGAGCGCAACAAGACCCTAAGCTCATAGGTCAACCTGAGAGGAAGGATTCGTTTAACTAGATAGGAGAGCACTAGTAAGTGACTGCTTTAAGTTAGATGCATCTCTAGATAGGCACTCCACCTGTTAAGGCCAAAAATTAAAAAATTAGAGTGCTAGAGAAGGTGCTGCCATATGACAGTTCTCTAGCAGGCAGGTGCGAAGATGGGTGATCGATCATTAGCTGGCAAGAATATGTGCGATTGATCGCGAGCTGAGCATTTAATATTGTGGCTTCTGACCGTGCACGTGTAATGACATTCTCTTAAGAGTGCATTAACAATAAACTGGTGAGATGGCGCTACCGTAAGAGCAGGTGATCCCTAACTGATCCTTGATCAAGAGCAGAAAAGCAAACATGAGGAGAAAGTAAAGGAGCGTGAAATCTCGCTCTCTCTTTCTTCATCCTCAGTAAAGGATTGAGTACCACCGTCTCTCTCATGGGGAGAGAAATGGTAGTAGTGACTTGTGAAACTCCTCTCAATTGGTCTACCAGGACTAATCATCCAGTATGAGGAAAGAGAGGGACATCGGATCCCTTCTATTCTGACCAGCAGTGTGGACCAAATCAGGTAACTGAATACGTGCCCGAGGCCGAGGAAAATACGAAGATCAAGCCAGATGAAAGGAGGGTCTTTGGTCCGCTTTGGAGGACGATCTCTCTTGTTTCGCTTCTTGTTTCTCCCTGAGACATTTTTATTTAGTATCCTACGTGGTGTCACAGCAGATCTAATTCTATCCCCTGTTTGTAGCAGGGGAATAAGAAGAGCCCACCTATGGCTTACTTTCTCCTTCTTGGAGAACAAGGGGCCTCCCTGAGGCCATTGACCTTTTTATACAAGCTTACGCGCAAATGCTTATGAGGGGGCCAGCGACAGTGGTATCTGATTCATCTGAGAGGTCTTCTGACTTATCCATCTCTGGTTCCTCACCTGGTTGACTTCGAAGACCGAGTGAAAACTGTTCATCTCTAGATTGGAGATATGAGGTCTCAATAGACTTTCTCCAGAGTCCTGTGTTGGAAAATCAGATGCCTTTGGGGAACTGGGTCTGGTGAAACAACCTAGGATCTTCTGCATGTCTAGAGGCCCAGATCTTAAGACTTGTGGCAGTCTTTCCTCTCCCTGATTTTTGGTTTCTTGGAAAATTAGGCCTAAATACTAGGCGCCTCTCTAATTCTTGCGAACTCCTGTTTGCATTCCTTCATAGTGAGTTACTTGGACTTTTCCTGTCTCCTCTTCTGGATATCAAGAGGAAGATGTTGGTCTGACTTGAAAAGAGAGAGCTTGTATTTGTCCACAAAGGAAACCTCGGTAGGAGACCTTGAGCCCTTTGTACATTTCAGGGTGAAAAGTATCCTCTGGAGAAGGGGTTACTACCCTAAGAGGCTTACACATCCTTTGGTCAAGTTCAATCAAGGCCGAACCAAGTTATTGCTACGAGGGATCAACCTCCAGGAAGGTTCCAGGTCTGAGTGCTTTCGCCTGTGCCTGGGCTTCAAGATGTTCCAATCTCAAGGGATGGGCCCTTGGAACATGCTTGGTAGTCTGCAGAGGTATCATGAGGAATGAACCACTATTATTATTATTATTATTATTATTATTAAATGTAAATGCTAAGCTACAACCCTAGTTAGAAAAGCAGGATGCTATAAGCCCAGGGGCCCCAACCGGGAAAATAGCCCAGTGAGGAAAGGAAATAAAGAAAAAGAAAATATTTTAAGTATAGTAACAACATTAAAATAAATATTTCCTATAAAAACTATAAAAACTTTAACAAAACAAGAGGAAGAGAAACTAGATAGAATTGTGGCCGAGTGTACCCTCTACTACCCAAAGGGATCACCTGTAACTTTGGGTCAGGTGAGCGAGCGCAAGGTCCACATGAGAGGAAAATTTCCTTCTATCAACAGGGAAGACGAGACCCTTTGCTTATCTGAATCTAAGGTGCAGTGCGTATAACAGGGACGCACGCCAAAGAAGATCGCAACAATTGAGGAAGCATGTGTGGTTCTCATGCAGGAGTGAGCACTGCAGGTTCGCATACACTGGAAACCTTTATTACAGGGGTGAGAGTTTGTTCAGGTCTAGTGTACGCTATCTGCTCATAAGAGTAGGCTGATAATGTAATGCGTGAACGAGCACGAGCCAAGGGGCCCGAGTAATGAGCATTCGCTATCCCCTACCTCATATGAGGAGACCCTAAGCTGTACCTGGCATGCACGCAAGGCCATACAAGCCCCTCACAGGCAAAGCGTAAGGATTCTTATATTGAATCTGTAGAGGTTGAACTTCAGGAGAGGGCAACGAGATGCGCTTGCACCTGTTCCTGCCGTCATTCACCACAGGGTCGACTCAAGAGGGAATCAGGGGTGCTTGCTTCCGTGTTGAGATATGTTTTGCTCAACATGCATATCGCTCCCAGCGGAAGAATGTGCCGGGGAGAATTGCCCTTACACAATCTGAAAAAATAGTTTATTAAAAGCCCCAAGTGAGGTGAGAACAACCGTTCACACCCAAGGCTGAAATCAAAGTGGTTTGTTATTGAGCAAGCAGGGGGGATGTTGCTTACCCGCTGCTAACAAGGATGTACGTACCAGTAGGATGTTTACACCTTGTTAGAAAGTTATTAATGTCCGTGTCCAAGTATACCTTGGTTTACGTCGCTTTGACTTAAGACGTTTTCGATTACATGCCGTTTGTCAAAAATAATATATACAAAAATGAAAATAAAGTTTAAGCCATTCTATTCAACTTCACATCAGTCCACCAGTAATATTCAAGTCGTAACAAGCATTAAAAATACATAAATCATGTCACTGTACAATAAATGAATAAGAGCGTATAAAATCATAATGAAATATGTACATTTAACACACACACACACACACACACACACACACACACACACACACACACTCACTCTCACTCTCACTCTCACTCTCACTCTCACTCTCTCTCTCTCTCTCTCTCTCTCTCTCTCTCTCTCTCTCTCTCTCTCTCTCTCTCTCTCCCCCCATTAAAAAGTCTGTTAAACACAACACACAAAATGAACTTTTACTTTACTTGGTTGGGCTTAAAACATGTCATTTGATTTTTGTCATCTGATCTGTAGCTTTAGTCGACAACATTCTAATGTATATTTACCGAAATATGTAAAAAAAAATCATGGTTTTCGAAGTTATCTGTACGTTGTTTAATCATTTTTGTACTTTTCTTTTATCTATAATATTCAAGGTGTGTTTTGACAACAGCAAATACTGATTATTTTTATTTGGGTTTGTTGTAGGCAATTTTCTTATCACAACAGTATCGCAATTATGCTCAAATATAATTAACAGAGTATTGTTGATATAATTTTGCTCCCTGTCATGTAATCCTTGAAGAAATAAAAAGCACAGTTTAAGGAACTCTCGTCCAGTTTCATATTAAAATGCGCATCGAGCAACAATAGCCAGAATCAGCTGTTAACGCTGACGATCCACAGCTATCTACGGATGTGCTTTAAACAAGCAAATTTAATGTAAATGGTAAATTTAACATTATTTTATTTTATGTCTTAGAGCAAGCCACAATCACAAATAAAGGGCCTGTGAAAATTGTAATTATCTACATTTACAAGTATGTATGCACATTTATTCATAAATTTATATTTTCTCTGTACTACAATAAAAACTAGAATTTATTTATTTGCAAGTTTAAAATATATTTTTATTAACTACGTGAAGCAAAGAGGGCAGCTGACCTGAGGTGGGGTCAGGGATTGGGTCAGTCATATGACGAGAATAAGAAGAAGTTTTGGAAAGAAGTGAAGAGAGTAAGGAAGGCTGGCTCAAGAATTGAAGAGACAGTGAAAGATGGAAATGGAAGGTTGTTAAAAGGAGAGGAGGCAAGGAAAAGGTGGGCGGAATATTTTGAAAGTTTACTGAATGTTGAGGATAATAGGGAGGCAGATATAATTGCTGTTGCAGGTGTTGAGGTGCCGGTGATGGGAGATGAGAATGAGAGAGATTACAATAGAGGAAGTGAAGAGAGCGCTAGATGAAACGAGAGTAGGAAAAGCATCTGGTTTGGATGGTGTGAGAGCTGAGATGTTGAAGGAAGGGGGTGTGACTGTACTTGAATGGTTGGTGAGATTGTTTAATATGTGTTTTGTGTTGTCAATGGTACCAGTAGATTGGGTTTGTGCATGTATTGTACCACTATATAAGGGTAAGGGAGATGTGCATGAGTGTTGTAATTCAAGAGGCATTAGTTTGTTGAGTGTAGTTGGAAAAGTGTATGGTAGAGTAATGATTAATAGGATTAAGGATAAAACAGAGAATGCAATCTTAGAAGTACAGGGTGGTTTTAGAAGAGGTAGGGGTTGTATGAATCAGATTTTTACAGTTAGGCAGATATGCGAGAAATATTTAGCAAAAGGTAAGGAGGTGTATGTTGCGTTTATGGATCTGGAGAAAGCGTATGATAGAGTTGATAGGGAAGCAATGTGGAATGTGATGAGGTTATATGGAGTTGGTGGAAGGTTGTTGCAAGCAGTGAAAAGTTTCTACAAAGGTAGTAAAGCATGTGTTAGAATAGGAAATGAAGTGAGTGATTGGTTTCCAGTGAGAGTGGGGCTGAGACAGGGATGTGTGATGTCGCCGTGGTTGTTTAACTTGTTTGTTGATGGAGTGGTGAGAGAGGTGAATGCTCGAGTGCTCGGGCGAGGATTAAAACTGGTAGACGAGAATGACCATGAATGGGAGGTAAATCAGTTGTTGTTTGCGGATGATACTGTACTGGTTGCAGACACAGAAGAGAAGCTTGACTGACTAGTGACAGAATTTGGAAGGGTGTGTGAGAGAAGGAAGTTGAGAGTTAATGTGGGTAAGAGTAAGGTTATCAGATGTACGAGAAGGGAAGGTGGTGCAAGGTTGAATGTCATGTTGAATAGAGAGTTACTTGAGGAGGTGGATCAGTTTAAGTACTTGGGGTCTGTTGTTGCAGCAAATGGTGGAGTGGAAGCAGATGTACGTCAGAGAGTGAATGAAGGTTGCAAAGTGTTGGGGGCAGTTAAGGGAGTAGTAAAAAATAGAGGGTTGGGCATGAATATAAAGAGAGTTCTATATGAGAAAGTGATTGTACCAACTGTGATGTATGGATCGGAGTTGTGGGGAATGAAAGTAACGGAGAGACAGAAATTGAATGTGTTTGAGATGAAGTGTCTAAGGAGTATTGCTGGTGTATCTCGAGTAGATAGGGTTAGGAACGAAGTGGTGAGGGTGAGAACGGGTGTAAGAAATGAGTTAGCAGCTAGAGTGGATATGAATGTGTTGAGGTGGTTTGGCCATGTTGAGAGAATGGAAAATGGCTGTCTGCTAAAGAGGGTGATGAATGCAAGAGTTGATGGTAGAAGTACAAGAGGAAAGTCAAGGTTTGGGTGGATGGATGGAGTGAAGAAAGCTCTGGGTGATAGGAGGATAGATGTGAGAGAGGCACGAGAGCGTGCTAGAAATAGGAATGAATGGCGAGCGATTGTGACGCAGTTCCGGTAGGCCCTGCTGCTTCCTCCGGTGCCGTAGATGACCGCGGAGGTAGCAGCAGTAGGGGATTCAGCATTATGAAGCTTCATCTGTGGTGGATAACGGGGGAGGGTGGGCTGTGGCACCCTAGCAGTACCAGCTGAACTCGCTTGAGTCCCTTGTCAGGCTGGGAGGAATGTAGAGAGTAGAGGTCCCCTTTTTGTTTTGTTTCATTTGTTGATGTCGGTTACCCCCCAAAATTGGGGAAGTGCCTTGGTATATGTATGGATTAACTATGTATTATTCAAATTGCATTTATGGATAAAATACAGAACTGGGAATGGTTATTTATGGTTTAGCCTAGTGATAAGTAAATTTTCACTAGGAAATTAGACTCCTGGAACAAATTACCGATGAAGGGTGAGGTATACCTGTATTCTAACTTCGCTGTTACCTCTTCTATGTAAAGCACAAGGGTTTGTAATATACAGGAGCAAATAGTTTTTTTTTTAATACAATTCACAAAAATTTTTTTAAGATATTTTTATTTAGTGTGGGCAATCTAATAAAAAAAAACTTCAACTCACTAGTTTGGTTTTACAGTATGATAATATAGTAATAATCTTATATAGTGTTTTCTTTGTTGGCAACAAGGAAATTTCTGATACAATCAAATCGTTCTATATACAAAAGATGGTAACTTACTGAGAATAGTGTATTTTTTAGCTAAAACTTTTAAATTTTATTATTTTTTACTTGTTAATTTTGGTTACTCTATTTCAGAGAAGATAGATGTTATGAAACACAAGAATTTTGGTGCATTTTACAACCACCTCTTCAAACAAAAAATGGGTGAATCAGAGGTGAAAAAAGAACCAGATAGTGATGGTGATGAAGATAGTAGAATGGGTATCATCAAGAAGAGAGAAGACCCAAAACGACAAAAACACTACAGAACTCAGCGAGACCTTAGTGAGTCACCAGAACGGGAAAGTAGAGGTAGACCGAAGGCTATAAAACAAGAAGTGAATTCTTCTGATTCTGATGATGAGAAGGAAGTGCAGTCATACAGAGAGAGAAGAGAGAAATATAAGTCTGGGGACAAGAGAGAAAAAGATGATAAAGGCAGAGAAAGAGGTAGGTCACAAGAGCGTGCAAGAGACAGGAACAAATCGGATGATAAAGCAAAGAATGATAGGCGTGATAAAAAATATATAAGAGATAAATCTCACGAACGAGATAGAAATAATAGAGGTAGACACAGATCTCGATCCCGAGAACACCACAGAAGAAGCAGCAGATCCAAAAGCCCTTCTAATAAAAGAGATGATCGCCGTCGCAGAGAAAGTCGATCTCGGTCACCACAAAGAAATTCAAAACCTCATGAAAAAGTAAAAATAAAAGAAGAACCAAACAAGTCTCCTGAGAGAAAAGACAAAAAGGAAAAGAGAGATGAAAACTCTAAACAAGAGAGGGATGATGACTTTGCACATAGAGCAAATGTAAAAGTTAAGAAAGAGAGTGAATTAGAAGATAAAGAAAAAAGAATGGAGAGAATCAGAAAGTTATTCACAAAACGAACTGTTGGAGAAAAGTTTGATCAAGCTCTACAAAGATTTTACATAAGAAAAGCAGAACGAGAAGCAAATGGTTAGGTTGAAGTCTTAATAATCTTATTTCTGGAGATATTCCCAGTGGTTAACCTTCAGGAAAGCCGTACCATACAGTGGACAAATTATGCAAATTTTTGGACCAGTAAAACAGATTATATTTCTTCTTTCCTCAAGACTGCTATTTTTGTATTCTATCATCATGGTTTAAAATTCTGAAACTTGTTTATCATGAAAAATCTGTCTCTTATTTGTATCCTTATATAGGAATGTTTGGAAATAAGATTTTTACTGCAATTGAACATGAGACATAGTTTTATTTTTATCACAACAAAGATTTTGTATAATTTCAAAGGTATAATAACTATATCTTTAGTCATTTTAATTTAGAAAAAAGTCAGAACTCTATTGTAATTTAAATCTAAAATTACCCATGATTAAGGTTCATGTACATAAGAAATTTGACAGAAAAACTGATGATACCACAATTACATTTCTTTGTTCCAGTACTATTTACAAACCTTATGCTCTTTACGTAGAAGAATTATTTCGGCAATAACTGAAACTAGTTGTTATAACTTTGGCGAGGTGTAACAAGCCTCCGCTAATTAGCGCGGGTAAACCAACCACCCCGCTTACACCAGCACTACTAAACAACTGTCATTTTTTATTTTAGCTCGTTAGAGTTAAGACATACTCTTGCTTTCCCATCAAAACCTTTCAACTGGTTTACAATTAAAAGGAACTGACTTAAAGTTTAAAAAATCCTTTTCCTTTTCAGATTATGACTTGGACTTCTTTTAGGTGTGGATGGATTCCGTTGCTTCCCTTAACGAAGGAACGGCGGCCACCTCCAGTGGAAGTTTCTTCCGTTCCCTACCTTCTTTGGGGCTTTCAGGTCTCCCCGCTAAGGAATGGTTTCCGAGGGTGTTACAGTTTACTGCAGCACTCTCTGCTTCTACTCACTTTCGTTCCTGCAACTCTGGCGTTGGAACAAGAGCAGTGGCAGATTGGTTCCCTTTGGGGTTTTCAGTCTGGGGGGGAGGGGGGAATCTCTTTGGGGTGAACACAGAAACGAGCCTCAGCTTGTTTCACAGGCAGCTCTTGATGCTGACCTTCAACTTGAACACAGCTTTTTGATGGGAAACAGAAAATGCTGCCTTGAGGTCTGCCTCCAGGTATTGGACAACTTCCACTTCCTAGGGAGTTAACCTCCACCATGTTTTGGGCAACTTTCCCTTCCAAGGGAGAGTTAATCTCCACCAGGTGTTGGGCAACTTTCCCTTCTGAGGGAAATTTACCTTCCACCAGCCATTGTCCGGCAATCTTTTCACTTGCTGGGGGAATTACAAAACAGGTTGGTCAACTTTCTCGCCCGCAGGAGACTGCCTTCGCCTGTGTGGTTTCCCCACCGGGGTTTCCTCTGGTGGGAACTGGATTCGTTCATACCTTGCTCTTGCTCTTCGGAGCTTGATGACGAAGGAGTTAGGTGACTGCTCGCAGTTCCAGCTCATTGCCGTCATACCCTCAGGGTACAAAACAAGTCTCATGAGCAATTTCCCTTTGGGGGTTCTTTGCCACAGATGGTGATACCTGCCGACTGCTTGCGGTCGCTATCTCTCCCATCGACGAGTCTCGTAGTTTATAACTTTGTGGTTATTGCCAACATCGAGCATGTTGGACACAACAAATCTCATGGAGCTTTGTTGTGCTCTCATGGTTTCAACCTATTACAAGGGAGAAACTGCTCGTAGACTATAACTCTTCAGGGTTATTACCTACATCGTGCCTGTGGGTCACAACAAAGCTCATGGGGCTTTGTGAGTCCAGGCCTCTCTAAACATGCGCCTTATGGTTTCAACTTCTTACGAGGAAGTACAGTGATGCCTCTAGATACAAAAGTTTCTGTATAGGAAATATTCATGAAAAGAAACAAGATGCTAACATTTTTTCGCCTCATAATACGAAAAAAATTTTGCATGCGAAACAAGATTCGCCTGGCGCCGAGAATACTTCTAAAATTCGCGCGCCACCAAACTGTAATCTTGCCACCATCATCCTTCTCTCTCATTGATGGTCTCTGTACCATGATCAATTAGGACATTTTTAAGTTAAAATCACAAGGAATAGTACTGTATTGTGTGTATGCACATACACACAATGCTACTATGCATATCAAAACATTAGCGATATATTTTTCTTTTATTCTAGTAAATAAATATCAATCTTGGCATTTTTTCCTTTTAATGTCACGATTAATTTATTTAATATTTTATGGCAAAAACATTATTAAATTAAATAACACAAGAGCAGAACTGTATTGTATGTACAAACGCACAATGCTACTACGCATATCAAACACATTAACGATACTTTTTTTTTTACAGTATTTCGGTATATAAATACCAGATCATAACATATTTTTCCTTTTAATGCCATGGTGATTTATTTACAATTTTATATAATTGTATACCTTTTTAAATAAAAAAAAAAAGTGATCAGAATTGTATTATATGTACAAACGAACAATGTTCCTATGCATATCAAACGCATTAGCGATATATTTTTCTTTCATTTCAATAAATAAATAACAGATAGTAAAAATTTTTCTTTTAATGTCGTGATTATTTATTTACAATTAATTCTATATCAATAAGTACGTTTTTAAATTAAAAACACAATGAACAGTACTGTATTGCATGTACTCGTGCGCACAATGCTACTACGCATATCAAAACATTAGCGATATACTGCACAGTATTTTTATTTCAATTTGGTACACAAATAACAGTTAAGAAAACTATTGACTGAACAACTGAAATTTATTCATTCTACTAGGTTATTTATGTATGTATCACACATGAATATTAATAGTATTATAATAAATTGGTTATTGTTAAAAAATGTTTATGCATGATAGACAGCATACCTTTCTATAGAAAGGGTAACTATAATAATAGTACACTTCATACAGTACTGCATTTTTTGTTTATGTACAGTACTGTACTGTAAGTATTGTATTATTTTCCATTTATTATTGCATTATTTTTAATAAATACTTCATTTACAGGCATTAACAGTTAGGTTAGGTATATTGAATGATTCAAATGTATTTGACAATTTCACTGAGGTTATAGCTTTTTTTGTAGGGCTTAGAATGAATTTGGTGATTTACATGTAAAACATGATTCATCATACAAAATAATCATGACACAAAAGCCACTCCGGAACCAATTAATTTCCTATCTAGAGGCATTACTGTAACTGCTCGTAGGTTATACAGTAACTTTTCAGAGTTATTGCCTACATAGTGCCTATTGGGTACAACATAGCTTTGGAGCTCTGTGAGGCCAAGCCTTTTGGGACCTGTGCCTCATGATTTCAACCTTACAAGGGAGAAACTGTTGTTGTCTTGAGTGCAGCACAAGCATTTTTTGTTCCCTTCCAAAGGGATGACATGTTACTTGCCAAACCCGTGTGGGGGTTAGGATGAGCATGAGTACTTCTCAAAGAACTTAGTTTCGTAGAGAAGTGTTACCACGAAGTATTGTGCACCCATCCACTGAGCTGTAGCGAGGTGGATGGGGCAAGTTCTTCTGCCCTGACAAACATCTGCGACCTCATTATTACTCACATTACCTGTACCCATTCTTACAGGTAAGAGTCAACTCTCTTCTCGTCAGTGTTTGCCAGTGCTCGCCAGCGTTTGCTGATGCCCAGCAGAGCACGCCAGCGTTCACTAGTGCTTGCCAGCATTTGCTAGTGCCTGGCAACGTTTGCCGACACTTGATAGCATTTGCTGGTGTTTGCCAATGTTCGCTGACAAGCCTAGACAAACCTGCCTACTGTTTGTATTCTTTGCATACTGGACCAACAAACACTTACATGCGAGACTACGCTTCTCCATGGGAGGAGAGCCCACCTGACACTAAGCATAACAAAGTGTGCAGGTAAACTCCCTTCCCTGAGGAGGTTTACGTAACTACAGGCGTTCGCTAACACCCCATAAGAGGCTGAAACAAACTTCTTTAGTTGTGCATGCACGCTCACCAAGACAAAACCCTCAGGGTTACGGCCGTAAATACGACTTAATGCCAATCACTTGAGCCTGCTGCGTGCCATCATTTTACCCCCCGGGGCACAACGAGTCTCGTTAGATTCCGAGTTTCGTGAAACGTAATCCTTTGGGATAACTTTCTCAGGCTTGTTTTTCTTACAGAATGGAGAGCTTTTTGGAGCACTCACAAAACGGGCTAGTGAGAAATACCCTTGCAAGGTTATGCTTCGCAAGCCTCTTGACCCGAGAGAATAGTGTCAGATTCTGCTTACGTTCATGAACAAAAGCAAGCAAGTATTCACTTACGGTGACACTTGTCCTGCCCGCAAGACAGGCAACAACCACTTGATACCGATATAGGTTTGATCACTGTGCTAACTGCATGTACTTTTCGTGGTTGCACATATGCTCACGAACATGTTAACAATGCTACAGCTAGTCGACAATTATTTTCTATGGGCAATAATTTTGCAGTTCGTTACACATATATTATTCCAGCAAGTGGGCTCGAACACTACCCAGCGGCAAAGAAGTTACGTTTGCAAGCAACCGTATGGGGCCAAGCGATCTACAGTATTACTGCCGACAATGGCAATTCGCTTTGCGAGTTGCATGCGTTATTCTCACGGGCGGATGCACAACTGTGAGAGATAACAAGGACTATGTATCATCATACAATTAGAACCCCTCTAATAAATCATTAGGTTCGACAGTTGAATTCCTTACAGGAAGTCAGGTTTTGCATTACCCTCTTCTTTCCCATAACCTGACATACGTAGTCTATTCACAAGTAGATTCTTCCTACATTCCAGGCAGTTCCTTTCTGACATTTGGATCGGCCATCTTAGTTCTGTATTAAAAATATTTAAGACTCCAAAATTGTTCTCTGGGAGGGAACATTCGGAATGTATGCCAGTTTTACTGATCGGACATTCGGAATGTATGCCAGTTTTACTGATCGGAACAAATACATACAAAACGTATTCGTCGTTTCTAAGGGATCTCAGTCATAGGAAGAAGGTGGTCTCAGTTGCTAACGTTGATCAATGTTCCACAATCGAGTTCTGGACACAATGAATCATTCGGGCTGCGCCCGTATATACGTCCTGCCTCGACAGTCTGTGTTACTGGTTTGTAGCTGGATTTATGCATACAATTACCTGTGTAACAAAGGATTGAAGATATGTCTCAATCTTGCCTTTCGGAAGTAGTTGTGTGTGATCGGTTGTTAGCGACCAGTCTCTTGCTCAACAGAGATTACTAAGGAGATTTGATGTAATTCTATCTTCCTCTACAGAGTACTGGCTACTCTGGTATTCCCGATCCGTAAGTATACTTACATAACCAACTCCAATTGGACCGAAGTGGACGACAGGATTTCCCCCCCTTACAGAGCACGACTCAACAGCAATCTCTTGGTCCCTCAGAAGTAACCGATGAGAACTGACATTTCGCTTGAGAGTCAAGGTTCCTTGCTCCTTTCAATTGAACTTGCCAACCCTTCAGGATGGAGCAACAGACACAACCCTGGGAGGGGTTGGCTACCTTATTGGGTAGTTGGCTGACCAAGTAGCACAGAGCCCATCCCAGTTTCCAGTAAGTTGGAAGGGAAGACTATTTCCTTGTGGATAGGTTGCTGGTATAGCCCGTCTCCCTCAGCCTTACTTGTCTTGCACGAGGGAATGCCTCCTGTAGGAGAGCATAATGCTACCCAGCAGCTATTTTAAATGAAGTAGGGAAATAATCAGTACCTTCATCCAGGAGGAAATGGAAAAAAGATTGCCAAACTACTGGTGAATAAAAATTTTCAACTAGTAAAGAAAACACATAAAGATGCCGTTGTCTGGTTTCAGTTCTAGTTTCATCAGGATAGATGTTCACCAGAACTTCAGCCATGCAAGCACAACCTACCCCAGAAGTAGCCTCCCCAATAAACAGCTTAAATTCACTGTCCCAGGCTGGGATCAATCTGCTGCCATGCGAACGCTAGGCGATCACGTTACCACTGTACTAGCCACGAAACTTAAGCTATGGTTTCTACTTCTCTGTGCAGAAGAAATGTGCACCGATATACAAACAAATTTTGAAAAGCTGTGACTAGAATGTAAAAATTCACAGTCGGAAATCTGTACGAAAATTTGGGTTATAAATGAAAAGGGGATAGAAAAATGCAGTGTAGTTTTCAGCACCTAGAAAGCAGACATCTCAAAGTTGTGGATAGTTGGACATGTGATGAAAATGGACGAGGAACAGTTAGAAAAGTATTACAGTATACTGTATATAAAATGAATTGAATATCAAATTTAGGCCTTAAGCCAAGCACAGAAGTAGCAGGATGAAGACCTATAAGAAAGACCCTAAAATCATGGAAAAATTATCTATCGATACCAAAGCTTGAAGACGGGCAAAAACTCATTTCCCATCGAGCTCCATATATAGGAAAAATTTCAAAAAGATATTTATGAAGGTGATACAAGCATTCAAACTGGTGTTGACTACAATTTTTCATAATTAGTGTACCTTTCCTTCAGTCTTGAATACTTGCTCATAATTGCCTTTGGTGATTCGCAGTAGTAACAGTGACATCAACTGTATTTTACATAGATTCTAGCTATCTATCACTCAAATATCTTGATCATGGATATTCATGAGATGGCTGCAGAAAAGGTGGCCCTTTTTTGTGATTTGTGTGAGAAGTAGGATGATGACCCGGGATAACTTCAAGGGTAGTAACACATGGAATTAGTTCATAGTGTCACTACTGTGGTCAATGCTGGTGGTGTTTTTTAAGCTTGTTGAGCTGCCTTATTCTCCAGCTGCATTGTGCTTATTGAAGGAGGTCATTTGAAGTAATTTTCAAGAGCAAAGTAATTCTTGATTAAAGTTTTCACTACTGGCAATATCTTCAAAATTCCTAGTGAGCTACTTGATAATCTTTCAGTGGTCATACTACAGTATATCTATTATGAGGAGTTGTCTGCAGGTGCTTCTTCTACTATGCTTTAATCATGGCTTTGGTAACAAATGGAGCAGCAGGCTTGACAATTAGGTTGTTTGTTGATTTAATTAGACTTCACAGGTAAATTAATGGGGGAAAACCTCGCTTTTTTCTAAGAGAGCAAATCATTTACATTTATAGAAGTAAATTAAAAGAGAAAGATCAGATACAATCAAGGGTGAGTAAAATAAGGTAGTAAACAATGGAGAGAGAGAGATGCATACTACTTGCTGCCAAGTAACTGTCGTCGGCATGTACTCGTATCCGAATATCATAGTTTTCAGTCCCAATAGCAGGTTGAATAGAGGAGAGGGTCATAGTAGGTTAATTATTGTTAGGGTGGTGAGCCTTTTTATGACTCGTAAGAACAATTTGTGCCCTGAATAATCGAGGGCATTGATCACACTGAATCATGGAAGGTGGTTGTGGTTGATTTTCTCTTTCTGGGCATTGCTGTCATTTTGCTAACAGGTTGGGTCTCCTATTCTCCTCAAAGAGATCCGTGCCCACTTTAACTTTGCTTCACTCATTCCTGTTACTTGTTGAAGCTTTGAAGATCTTGGGGTCTATGTTAGCTTCCTTGAGGGATTTCTTGAGTTGGTCTTTAAATCAAAGCATAGGGTGGCATCTAGAGCGATAGCCTGTATTTAACTCAACTAAGAGCATTTTTTTGGTAGTCTTGTGTCCTCCATGCGCATCACGTGGCCAGACCATCTTAGGCAGTGTTCCATGATCATGGCCTCAATGTTGGTGACGTTGGCTCTTTCAAGGACTGCTGTATTGGACACAGCCATTCCATTTGATTTTCATTATTGCTCTCAGTTTTTTCTGGTGGAATTGTTCAAGTTTTTTGAGGTCCCTACTATAATGAGTCCAAGTCTCACATGCATATAACAGGGTAGATACTATAATGCTGTTATATACATCACCTTTGTAATAGGGGGTTAGGTCTTTGTTCATGAACACCCAGGTAGATAGTCTCCCATATGCAGTGTGGGCAGCTTGTAACCTGTTTTCAATCTCTTTGGAGGTGTTCTGGGTGGTAAGGATACTTCTCAGGTATGGGAAGTGTTTGATGCATTCAATGGTGGTTCCATCCATGGTGATGTTAGTTACTGGTGGATTTTTCCCAGGCCTTGGCTGGGCTAGTATCTTAGTTTTGGCCTTGTTAACGGTTAGGCTAAAAAACGTGGAGGCAGCATGGAAATTATCCACCGATTCTTTGAGTTCTGCTTGGGTGGGGGCTACGGCAACGTTGTCATCTGCATACTGTAGTTCTGTCACATTGACAGTGTTGGTGTTGCGCTGGGATTTGAGTCTGGCCAATTTGAAAATTCCTCTATCTAATCTGTATTTTATCTCAACCCCTGGGTTGTTGTGGGTTACTTCATATAGCATGGCAGCTAAGTAAAAAGAGAAAAGGGTCAGCGCCAACACATCCTTGTTTTAGTCCACAAGAGATTGGGAAGGGGGCTGATAGGTTGCTTTGATGGATTTCATTAGCTGTCATCCATCATGTAGGACTCAGATCATGTCAACAAAAGTCTCAGGGATTCCGAAGCGCTTGAGGACAGACCACATGGCTGTTCTTGGTACGCTGTTGTATGCTTTTTCGAGGTAGTAGAAAATTAGGAATGTGAGATTTTGCTGTTCTTTTGATTTTTCCTGTAGTTGGCGAGCACAGAAAATCATGTCTATGGTTCCTCTAAATGGGCGGAAACCAAACTGGGATTCTGGCATGATAGTATCAGCTTCATTTTGTAATCTATTTAGTATGATCCTTGCCAAGACCTTCCCTGCAATTGATAGCAAGGATATCCCTCTATAATTTCCACAATCTCTTCTATCTCCAAACACTGGGAGCCTGTTTTTCCTCCCATATTTTTAGTATGAAGGAGTGAAGACGTGTCTTTAGGACTAAACCGCTGTGGCTAAGGAATTCAGTGGGAATGTTGTCTGGTCCTGCGGCCTTCCCTTGGCACATTTGTTTTCAAGCTGCATCAAATTCTTGAAATGTAGGTGGTAGTTACATCCAAAATTGGGGTGGATGTTGTGGCACATTTCGGAGGAAGTCTTGTTGGGCTGATGAGTTCCTCTTCAGGAGGGTGTTGAAATGTTCAACCCACAGTTCTGGATCTCTTTATCTTCCGTGAGCATAGTGTTGTTTGCTGCCAAGAGTGTGCTTTGGTCCAAAAATTTTCTTTGTGCTGGCAAAGAAGCTTTTAAGGTCCCTACTGTCGGCATAGCCTTGTAGGTCTTGAGCCATTTGCTGCCACCATTCATTTTGTATTTCTCGAAGCCTGGCTTTACACTGTGGCTTTACTTGTGCACGGTTAGGGTACTGGTCGAGGGCTATTCGAGCTTTCCATTTGGCGGTAATGAGGGACTTAACATCATTGTCGTTGTTGTCAAACCAGCCCTGGTGCTGTTTGCTCTGGTGGCCGATTATGGTTCTTGCAGCTTCATTGATGGCATCTTGTAAGTTAGTCCACTCAGCGTCGATTGAAGGTTCTCTGGATGGTAGGTTCTGATGGATTGCTGCTTGGAAAGCTTGAGGTATATCAGGATCTTTTAATTAACCAGTGTCGTATCTTCTTCTGGCTTCGTTTTGTTGGTGATACGTGGCTTCCTTTTGATGGTAAGTTTTAATTTTGTGATAAGCCGCCGGTGGTCCGTCCAGCATCATCGGCTCCAAGCATGCTTCTTGTGATCAAAACCTCATTTTTGAGTTGTTCTCTGACAATGACATAATCTAAGATATGCCAGTGTTTTGATCTAGGATGTTTCCAGGTAGTCTTAAATTGATTTGGAAGTCTGAACTACCCATTAGTGATCAACAGTTCCTGTTCAGCACAAAGGCAAAATAGGAGTTCATTATCACTGCAGTTTCGCACGCCTTGCCTGCTGATTATGTTGTGCCAGAGTTCATAGTCTCGCCCCACTCTGGCGTTAAAATCTCCTAAGAGAAGAAGACGATCCCAAGCTAGAATTTGGGATATGGCTGTCGTTACTTACAATAACGACATGGGAAATCAATTGTTATTGAATATCTATGTTCATATTGTATATGGAAAATGTTCTTTTATATTACATTGCGTTAAGTGGAAATGTGCAGGTTTCTGTACAAATGAAGGTTTTGTTTATATTTAATTGTAATAAGCATTGTTACCAAGGAATATTGTCTAGTGAATAGTTGTATAAGTGGTTAACAATGCGATGTAAGTTGTTTGATTGTTTCGTTCGATTTGTGTTGAATAGTTGGTTTCGTTCGTTTTGTTGTTTCTTTTGTCGTGAGCGAACGAAGCGGAAGTCGTGGCTTTGAGAGAGAGCGAACGCATTATTTTTACGACAGAGGCAGCAGAGGTAAGTAGACACAGTTGCTACCTGTCACTTCTCAACGTATGTAGTGTGGTTTTTGGAGAACTTAATCAGAGTGAGGAGGATTTCACTTTGATTAACGATGCCGTTCCTTCCCAGCATTTAATGAAGTGGATGAATTAGTCAACCGAAGTTTGGATGAGTATCTTATAATATTTAATTACCTTGAATGGGATAAATCACTAAGGATATGCATATCTGTGCGTGGGATTCCGTGACTGGGTAAAATTAAATATATATATGTGGTATCGTGGTTTACCCGTGCCTATTGTAATCCGAACTTGGCAAGAACTTCATATGAAACTAGTAAGTAATAATTGGGGGGAAAAAGCTCAATAGAATATAGTATGTCCTTTTGTCTTTGTAACACAACGCAATGAATTTCTTTATGTAGAGAAAGGGTCTTGAGTTCTCTTAAACGAATCTGGTAATTAGTAATTTCTGTAATTGACTGAAGTCATTATATGTTGTTGCTTGTTTGACCCTGATAAGTAACGATAATGGCAGTGTCAAGCTGTGGGAAGAAGGCACCTTTGACATGGTCTGCCACAACCAGTGTTGGGGCAGACACTGATACTAGCGTGATGAACGTTTTTTTCGGGAGAGGTAGTCTTAGTGAGGTGATTCTTTCATTAATTGCATGTGGTGTCAGGTTAAGGGCTTTTTACTAATTGGGTCTTAAGGGGGCCGGCTGGAATGCCAATATATGGGGGTATAGGAAGAAAAACACAAAATCCTGAAAAAATTCACTGTGCTTTGTATGGTAATGGAGAATGCGTATACAAAATATTTTGTCAAAATTCCTCTGACTTTCTTAGTTTGTATGAAAAAAATAAGATTTGTAAAAAAAAATTAAATTAAAATTTAGGCTCATTTTAACTTTTACCCGTATGATGTATACACAACAGGGAAAAAACAATACCTAGGATACAGCTGAATACAGAAAACTGATAACATCACTAGGTAACCCAGAATATATGAAATTAACAATAAATAATAAGCTAAATGTTATATATGTAGTAAAAAAATATAAGCAAAAAAATAAATATGGAAAATAAAATGTTCGAGTATAACTTAAAAGAAGGGAACTAAAACTCGAGACAAAGTCCATATTACAGAAGCAATGGCAAAACCTTTGGTTTAAGAACAATGATTATATGGTCAACATCTAGCATATCAGCTAGGACAAACCAACATTTACAACTAAGCACCACAAATACTTCAATCAGTCAGGCAAAACATAATTGGAACCTTTACAATTAGAAAATCAAATCATGCATATTAATACAAGTATAATTTTCAATAGTTATTCTCTACAAAATATACAATATGTACAATCTTAATCACTAAGTTAACCTAAAATCAAATATAAAGCAAAACTACGTATTTCTACCATTAAATATTTTCTTTCTATCGCTGATTTTTCTCTATTAAAGAAAAACTTGAAGATTAGAGGGGAAAAATACAACTTTCTACAACTATACAACAATTTAAAAACTCAAAAATAGTGTTTTTCTACATATAAAGTAACAGCTGAAGAAATATCTAGAAAATGTATCAATTACTAAACATGAAAGCTTTCTTGAATATTTACTGTATTAAAAACTTATTCCTATAGTATTTACAACAAAGAATTTTTTGGAACAACGAGCAGCACTAGCAACATATCTATTGAATGTATGAGATTTTTTAAAAGCTATTTTGTGCAACTCAAAGGTTTGTGAAAATCAAGTTGTTAACCTTGTATATTTTTTAAATAAATACCACATAAAGACGTTTGACCATTGTAGGACTGGACCTATTTTCTAAAACCTTACATAAATTCTAAAGAATACCAGACTTTGATGTTCAGGTATTGTACCTAGATATTGTATATCTATAAATACAAGAAGAACATTTGAAATGATCAAACTGGAACAGATTCTGGAAAAGATGTGCAAGGCTCATACACCAAGAGCCACCCAATTTCGGAAGCCTAGCTCTCCAAGTGTTGTTGGGTGCATGAATGGGATCTTGGAGCAGTTGCTAACTAAAGGATATACAACTTCTCCCCCTGCCAGGTATGATCCCCAGAATCCAAAAGATCCGACTGTCATGATGGAGTGGGAACATTGAGCCAAGAGTGCAAGGTCCTCCTCAGGTTGGGTCAAATCTATGGGACAAACATTTGTCAATTCTTTTCATCTTGCTGCTATGTTTCTCCATACCAATGATCAACAGTTTGCTAACATATTCAAAATCGGAGAATTCCTATGGGGCACTAATTTAGAGAGAAGAATTATGATACATTACGTAATCAGTCTGGTGAAAAAAAACTTCAGTTTTCATATATCAATAACTAAACATATCAATACTGAAGTCTGACTACATATACGGCATCTTTTTCTATGTGCCTTGTACTTATAGTAAAATTATACAGTGAAAGCATGCAATAATTTTCTCATAAATTAGTACTCCAAGGCCCATCACCATTAAATTTATGCTTCTAAGTGCTTCATACTCAATAGGAAAAATGTACTGTATGTGGAATCCAAAAATGGCAGTATTAATGGCGCCAGGCTGTACATTAACCCTAAAACAGCATGGGCTTTTGGGGTCATCATTAATTTCTTTTTGATTCGGTAATTTGGGGTAGGGGTAAACTAAAATATCAATTTCTCAGCAGCCATTTGACCCAAGACAATGATTTATCACTCAAAATTTTTGGATGTATTTGCTCTTAAAAGTGAAATACACAATATACAAATTAGTACAAAAATGTCACATATGGTCAAATCTACCGAAAGTGGGCATGGCCTTGAACTTGGCATGCCAATGCGAAAACTTCAGTTGTGCCATGGAAATGGTGGGTTTTGGCTTAATTTGCATTTATTTACAAAGAAAATTGACAGGGCTAGCTATTTCAATCATTACTATATTGAATTAAGTTGTAATCTTAGATACACAAGAGAACAAAAAACAGCGCATAAATTTTTCACCACTTTTAGGTGACACTAATTACGCAAAATTATAAACATTAAATCTATGTAATCACAACCTACATCTGTTAAAAAACAGACTTTTTTTATAATTTAGCATGTCTTGTTTATAAGAAAATATAAATTCTACAAAACAATATACAATTTATACAAATTAATTACGAAAGGGGGTCACATGGCATCCATCAAAGTGTGTTGCCCTACATGTTGATTACCAATAGGAAATGGTGTATTCCGGGTATGAGTTGATTTTTCTCCAAGAAATTGTGATTCAGACAAAGAAAGAACTACCTCTTTGGTGGAAGAGATTATAAATACTGTACATTGATCAGAAAGAGAAGGCTATTCTTCTAAAGGTACATGAAGATGGAAGGCTTTAGATATCAATCAAAAAGATTTTTTTTCATAATCAAGAGTCATCTGATTCAGTCATATGGATCCATTCGGTCGTCATTGTCATCCTCATCATTCTCTCATGACAACTCATCAATCTGGTTGGCATTCAGTTACAGCACTAATGGCATGTGTTGACTTTTAAACCTGACTATCTCCATGATTCCATCCTTCAGTTCCCATCCCCATTTTTTTGGGATTCAAGAACACATGATGAGTTTGGTAGATCTTTGTCACATAGTTAGTATCCTTAACCTTCTCCTCAAGTGCAGGATATAATGGAGGGAATTGGGTGGAATCAGCTGACAAATTTTTCAAGGGGTTCAGAGAATCTCTTGGTAAATTCTTTTTTCTGAACGTGGCATATTGAGCATCACTGACCTTTGAAATCTTTGGCTTTCCATGCATATTGCATGGAAACTTTTGTATACCCTTCATTAAATTTTCAGAGGGAACTACCAGCAGTTGTTTTCCTTAAATAGGTCTTGGTATTTTTCTGATAATTTCTCAATTTTCTCATAGAACTTCACTGTACCCTTTCTTATGAAGAAGCGGGTATAATCACTTCCTGAAAAAGTGTGTAATACAGACAAGAGTTTGGACATCTATTTCCAATTTCCCTAGTCAATTTTGAGATGTCAATGTATTTCTAGTGTTGTCTGCATCATTGCTACTATCCATATAGAGTTTTCCAGATAGCCTTTCAAGTGGCAATATAAAATGCAGAAAATATCTGTATCAATACAGTGAACAACAGCAATTAAATAATGGTCAAGGCTTGCAGCGTGCATCAAATGCAGAATCACCTTGGTATCGGCTTCCTCGTGTTCTTTCCAAGGAGTCAATACTGCTTCTGAGGACAGCCCCATTGATGGTTGTGTAATGAAAGAATTCACTTCAGCAGCAGACATATAAATCATATCCCTGGAGCACATCAGCATATTTATTCTTACTCCATTCAGTGGACAAGAATGAAAGAAGGTCAGACTTGAACTTGCTGGATGTTACAGGTTGTTTCCTATCTTATGATCTCTTCTGGTTTGCTTCTGTTATAGTTTTATCATTATGAAGCTCCTCATTCCTTTTGCACAATGGTCTTAAATGGGGGACACCTATGTGTCATAAACAGTCAACTCTTGATGCAATGCAAATGTTCTTCAATATCTATTTAGCAATTTCTCTATATGTGGTAGGCATATCCTTTAGATTTAAGGATCGGATTAAGTACATGGCCTCAACAATTTATGTATCGCACAAAAGAGGCTGTTCTGAGTTGTTCTTTGATGCAAGATAATTTGCAAGCTTTGCTTTTGTAGAGGTGTGCTTTAAGCCATCAGTTTTACCAGTACAAAGAGGAACTGGAATCTAGGGGTACGTTAGTACGTCTTTTATGTCAAGTATCATGGTAGTTGCCAGGTATACTGTACAGGTTGACCAGAGATCTCTAGCAAATTTTATCTCCTACACTTTCAAATCCTTTATGGAGACTTTAATCGAAATTCCTTCACTGGAAAAACTATCAATCTTTGTCTGGTGTATGCTCCACTCAAAGTGGGCTTGATCAGCAAAGCAACCTTCCTTGACATCATCATAGAGGGGGTGAGAAGTCTGCTGAGACTTTAGGAGGTAATCTTGGAAGACAACTTTCCAGTGGCTATATTGCCCAATGTATCAGCTTCTCCTCTAGAAAATGGATTTGATGTAGTTATTATTCCATCTATAAGCTTTTGTAGATGGATCAGCTTCTCCTCTAGGAAATGGATTTGATGTACTCATTATTCCATCTATCAGTTTTTGTAGATTATCATGATCTCTCTTTACTGTGCTTTTCCTGAGGTCTTTGCGAGTTTCTTCACTGTGGTGAATTCCTACCTTGTTGATCATATCTTCAACAATAGTAGGTCTGACTGACCTAGTTGCTGTCCACCGAATCTTTGCCTCAGTATTCTAATGGAAAGTTGTTATACCTGTAAGCTGTGATGCAGCATCAGCATTGATTTTAATCCAGTGTCTGGGTTCCTTGCAATTGAATTTTTAGTACAACTAACAGATAGAGTACCTTTGGACAAGATCTTTCGAAGGCCAGGATGAGAATTGTCTATGTACAATAAGTTCTGCATGTATTGAACCATCCATCTTGCACAGCTACATGTGTTGGTGACAAGAAGACTGAGGCAATCAAACTTAAGGCAAAAACAAATAAGTCTTAAGTCCTTGGTCCTAAAAGTATTGCTTAGTAGTAGAAATCCATCAACCAAATCCATATCTCAGAGGCAATATGTAGCAGATGCTCCTTGATGTCCATTTCTTATTTTGGCTGTGAGTTCTTCATTATTTTCAAGGAGATTGTCGATCTAGAGAAAATTTTTTATCTCATGGAGTTTTGCAGATAATGGATATGCTAACAGCTTCTATGAGAGGGCCAATTTCATCAAGAAGGCTTCTGAAGTGTATTGTTAAAAGGCCTGTACCTAGCAGAACATGAAGCCATTTACACCTAAAAAGAATCTTTTCAATGAGCCTGATGCAAGCAACTACATGTCAAGCATGATAGTGTCACTGCCACTACCCTCAAGGTAGAATCCAGTGGAGCTAAAATATGCCATCATGATCTGGCAGGCTACAAACATGATGAAAATTATATTAAAGGTTAGTGATTCAGCTCCTTGTATTTGGGAGGCAGGTTTATCAATAGCCAAATTGTATGCATCAAACTCATACTTTTCACCACACTTATGCAATTCATTGAGGGTTTATGCGACCATATCCAAAGATGTGGGAGAAAGACATGTTTTGAAGATAGCACACTATTTGAAAATGTAATGTATTCAATTTGACAAGACTGTTCCATGCTGCTCACATGGGGGTATGACTGTAAAATGATGTCAGAATCACCCATAACCCATTTGCCTCCCTCTGTACTTAGGGCCATGTTCATTTGCAGGCATTCCCGTGTGCTGAATGTAGGTCATGGCCTCCAGGGGCCGGTGCAGTGACAGGCTTTTCCCTGAGGAGAAGACGAGAGCAAAGTTTTTGTGGAAGTTGGATTGGGTAACACCTAAGTAAACTCTGGAAGGCTTTTTGCTGCTTATTTATCCTTTGGGGACATACATGTCTGTTGCTGTCACTCATGTGAATACACCCCTGAATCAGTGCCCAGGGGAGTATGCTGCAGAGGTGGAAAGTCTTCATATTTATGTCAGCGAGTTTCAAGTTCACTGAGTGGGAAATCCCGTAGCTGTCAGGCAGTTTGCTGTCAACAAGCTGACCTAAAGAAGTTGAGCCTTCTTAGGTCTTTCAGGTAGGCTCTCCATTTCCTAAGGAAATTAGTAGCTGAGGCCACTTCTCACAAGCTCCCCTGTGGTATTGCTGTGACACCAGTGGTGAAGAGCATGGTGCTTCCCCAGTGTCAGGGAGCTTGATGGTTCCCTCTTAGCACTAGAAGAAATTACGGAAGGTTCTGGTCGCTTTTAGCGTGGCAGGTAAGGTGCTGGTGTTAGGAACATGGGCATGGCTGCAAAGGTAAGTGGTACCCATGTCCCTGGGGCTCCCTAATTCCTTCTGGGTCCTGATAATCTCGACCTCTTTCCCTTTGGGAGTTGCCCTGTCTCTAGTGCTAGAGGGTCCTGAACTTTTGTCTCCCCCTCTGTGTCAGTGGTTGTGCCTTCAGCCCTGCAAGTTGAAGGGTCACAAGGCCAGTTTCCCCTCCCCTCTGTGATGGTGTGCCCCAATATCATGGCTCCTGATGGAGGCACCTGCATGGTTCTCTCCTTGGGGGAGAGTTATTGCTGATGGTTGCACAGACCTTGACTGCTCTGTCTACAGAGTTGGGAGAGAGAGCCAGGCGGAGGCAAAACTGTACATGCTATTCTTCCTCCTCCTCCTCCTCCTCCTCCTTTTCATCATTCACTTTGTCCTCCTCGGATTTTGGAAGAGGGGGAGGATAAAGAGGAGACCAAAGAGTCCAGGATGGACAGTTGTAGTTGCATGGATAGGGCTCCATGTGACACCAATCCTCTTTTGAAGGATGTGGACGGCACCTGTATGTTTCTTGGCCCTCGGTCCCATGTCATGGGCCCTGAGGACTACAGTAGCCATGGAACTGGGCCCGGGACTTAAGTACCACCCCAATGCCAGCTGGGACCCAGGGCACTGGTCCTTGGCCGTAGACCCCGGGACAATGGCTGGGACCCTAGGCTGTGGACCTTGGGACCATGGCTGGGATCAAGGGTCCTGGGGCCTCACCTTGGCCCCTGGGACCTTGCTGGGACATGCTGTCCCTCCTCCTGTCCTGAGGAAATGGAGCTAAGGCAGGGGCCTGACATTCCTCTCATGTTGTGGCCCCTGGGGCTGGGGCCGTGTCCTGACCCCAGTAATACTGCAGCTGGTAATCGATGTTCCTCTCCTGTGTCAGTGGGCTGTGTCCTTGACCCGGTGTTCTGGTCCTGTGTCATGACCCCAAGGGCAATGACCAGGACCCGGGTTTCCAAACCTAGGGAGTAACCCAGACCCTGGCTTCCTGATGGCCCAGCTACCATGGTGGCCATGACATGGACAGAAGTGTACAGCCCAGTTCACTTTCTGCTCAATGGTTGATGGTGTAGCTGTGACAATCTCCATCTCCCTTTCTTCCAAGTCTTTGGACTTAAGCGCTTCCTTCTGCCATCAAGCCCTCGAATGGTTAGATAGGATAGTACATGCATGCTTTGGTTGGCCAAGAATATGTGGCAGAGTGCTTGTTCTCCATGCCATCGGTTGTTGCTGTGTCTCTATCCCAACCCTCAGGAGGAGAAGTACCTGTGTGTATCCCATTACTATTGAGTCACGTGACAGTTCTCCTCCCGGTGCAGCTGGCCTGTCTGGACGGGACCTTCGTCGTCTCCTATTACATTTCAGGTTCTGTCCATAGCACAGAAATGTCTGAATTGTGAGGGGGAAAGGAGAGTCTCAAGAGCTTGATGCCTCATCTTTGGCCTTAGCGATGGATGAAGTTTCTCATGGACACAATGTCTCAGGACTTCGAACTGTGATTCGGAGCCCGCTGGACCAGACTAACCTGAGTTAGAGTTTTGTAGTGAAACCCTTTTTGGAGTTGCCATGAGCAGATCTCGTGGGCCTGGGCCAAGTTCGAGTGGATGTTCAGATCTGCAGGTCTGAGAATTCACTTGGACCCAGCAGATCAGGTGGGATCCATCCAACCACACCCTCTAGGCAGCAACCCTGGAGGTTCGCCATTGGCCTCTCTCCATGATGTTCCTGCTTGTTCTGAGTTCAGGAGCAGTTATGTACTTCACAAACTAGTTGATGTTGTTAGCCCTGAACACTTTAAAGAAATACAGGAGCCTTGTTCTTTTGGGCAGGAAGATGGTGGCCTTCCTTGCCCATCATAAGGCAATTTCCCCAGAGGTAGCTCCACCGTTGCTGAACTCGTCAGTGTGGGGTGCAGAGTCGCTCCTGCCAGAGATTCAAGTAAGGACTCCCTCATCCACCGCATGGTCTCCTTCAAGGGGCCTGACCCTTTGAAGGGGACAGTAGCCAAAACTTCGGGGCCGACCAAGCCCAAAGCACTGGGGATAAGGAAAGGACCCTGTGCCCTTCCTGAAATCCCTGCCCACAACTTACACACTTCGCTGAAAGAGCCTATACATTCACGGCCTTTTCAATTTTCCTAATGGGTCATCCAACATCTACAAAAGCTCTGGCCTTGTGGGCAGAGAAGGAAGGGATGTTGGAGAAAAGCATGCTTGAAGTCTTTTATGATGAGTCTCCAGGCTTTTACAGTGGGCTCTTCCTGGTGGAGAAGGCAACTGGGGAGCTGGAAACCAATCGTCAACTTTTTCACTCTGAACTAGTTTGTTTTTTTAAACAAAGTTCAGGATGGAAACAGTACGGCTTGCGCTGTTTTTCTGTCTGAGAGGGAGACTTCATGCTTTTGGTAGACTCCAGTTTTGATCGGATACATGTATACATGTACAACTCAGATCCTATCTGTCTTTCATCCATATGAAAGGCGAATAAAGGGTGGCAATGGTCTTTGTTTAGCTTCTCAATAGACTCAATAGATAGTGTTGATCATTTCCAGGGAAGAATTTGAACCTTCCACCTTGAGTTACAGGGTACTTCCAACCCATCAAGCAGTGAGTCTCCCTTATTAAAGGACGAGGGTTTGTATGTTGCTTAGGAACAAATCAATTTTTCAATTAATTTGTATTCTTTCCCAGCCATGCAAACCTGAGTCCTATAATCCAACTTCCCTCCTCAACCCACCCTCTCAGTCCTGGGTCAAAGGTCAAAAGTGAAGGCTCTCTAACTAGAGAAGGGGACGGGGCTCCTTGCCCTACACCTTCAACAGTTGGATAACTGCTTGTTATCCAATTTTATTGACTGATTCCAGCTTGCGCCAAAGCAATCTCCCTAATTAAAGGACTCAGGTTTATATGGCTCTAGGAAAAACACAAATTACTTTTGAAATTTTGTTAATATTTTGAGTGGTAAATTCTTGTCTTGGGTCATATGGTTGTCAAGATATTGACATTTATGTTTCCCCTACCTCAATTTTCTATAAAAGAAAATTGGAAATGAAAAAACATATCATTTCAGGGTGAATGTACAGAATGGTGTAATCAAGACTGCCTTTTTGGGGGGGATTCTACATACAATTTCCTTTATAAACACCCTATAAGAATGGAGCACTTAAAAATATAAAACGGTGCTGGTTTTTGGTCTATACTTAGTAACTACATAATAATGACACAGTGAGCTGTCCCACAAACTTTACTTCTATCTACTCTATACATTTACTAAAAATAAAGCAATACCAACCTGACAATATAACATCTTTGGTTTCATTAAAATGTTGTTCAGCATGCACTCTGTCATCAGTACAGACCACAAACACTGGATTTGCAATGATAGAACGATAATAATTTAGAGCTTCTGTGTAAAATTGTGGTCCAGGGATTTTGCAGTGAAAGAATTTCTGTCAAAATAAAGGGTCATGTTAGTCTATTGTTGTCAATCCCAAGAAGTATCTGCATAACTAATAATATCTTAACTTTATTCTTAAAAGTTATAAACTCATAAAAGCAATTAATAAATTGATTAATATTATCAACAAAATACAAAAAAGCAACGAAACTGAATAATTCAAAGTTGAACCAAAAGTTTTTTTTTTTATGCAGAAATTCTTCAAGTACTCAACGAAACTGAATAATTCAAAGTTGGACCAAAAGTTTTTTTTTTTTTAATGCAGAAATTATTCAAGCACAAATAAATATTTTCAAGTCAATTTTCTAATGGTAAAATATCAGCTAATTAATTTATGTGAAATATAAGCCTTTATCCTTTATTTCTAGTGGTTGATTGTTACTTTGGTAGGCAAAACCTTGGTCTTGCTATGACTGGCATGGGTGATGTTTAACCTCTGTTGTAAAGCATGTAATCCCTCTTAGGTTAAAACCTTTTTTTTTTAATCCTTAGCTTCTTAGCTGTCCAATCAAGAGATCTGGAATATGCATAATTCTTGGCCTCTCCCTATGTTATATTGATAACTCAAACTCTTACGTCAAGGACTCTTAATAATGGAAAGGTTTTAACCTTAGATGCTGAGGTATATTACTGGATATGTGCCACTAATAAAATGGGGAATATTTCAACATGTTCTTTCTTTTACTAAAAGAAATAAAATTCAAAACATGTCTAACTTTAATGTAAACAGTAAAAAAGAAATGAGAAAACCGGCAAGACAACAGCCATGGATTTTCTGATGAGATTTCTTTTCAGAACATAAGTTCAAAAGCTTTAAGTCTTAAATTGTAAAGAAAGTGCACACCCCATCTCCCCCTTAAAAGTAGCCAAACAAGAAGTTTCTAAGGATGTAAATCCTCATTTTATGACTCCAAGATATGGCAAGGTATGAAAGTCTAGGATTAGCCTCGTGAGACATAGAAATGTGCATAGATAGCTGAAAAAGTAGTACCATGTATAATAACTAATTATATTCCATCATACATCTACTAAGGAACCTCGAATATCAACAGTTACAAATTACTGAATAAGTAGGTGGGTGAAAAATACTAAGTTACGTTTGGTAAAGTTCCCATGACAATAACTCACACTAATGTCAGATATAGATGTAATGTTCATTAATCTTCTTTTAGTTGCATCATACTATATTAACAAAATTATAAGAATTAGTCATTATTTGTATCTATTTTTTACCTATATTGTACATAAGTAAACTATTTTAAAAAAACCTAAAATATCAAATAAATTAATTAATCAAATTAAAGTAATATAGTGTTGGATAGAGCATAGGTAGTAGTATTCTTTATTGATGACAAAACTACAAAATGATAAAACATACAGCTAGTCAGGAATATTGTCTACAGTGAAGATCAATGCACATAAAATATAATACTACAAAACAAAACTGTAGTGCTCTTCATTTAAAAACAACTGTGTATAATATCCAGTACTTTCTAGGGGCAATGGAATTTCATGATCTATTATGAAATAATGTTCTTGTTAAAGTCTTTATCGAGTTAAAACCAATACTCTATAGCTCTGATTACAGAAATAGATTCAAAACCTAATGATAGATAAAATGAATGATTAAAAAAAGGCCTTTTTTAAGGAAGACTATATACCAAGAGTTTAATTAAAATAATATCACATTTTGAATGAGAAATATTGTAAACATTACACAAGCGGGAATGTAATGATACATGGGACTCGCAAGTAAGAAAAAAAGGATTTTTTTATTAACTCAAAATGTATGCTAATGATAATCAAATCCAAGAGAAACCAGTACTCCAAAGGTGAAAAAATAATAATGATTAATTAATCATCATTTTTAGATTCCTTGCCTTAAAAAATTCTGGATAATCTCCTCGTCTTATGTGAAACCCGATGAAGGTAACATCTGATCCCATAGATTTTCGTATTTTCTGTAGAAACACCAAAGCCTGTAAGAAGTTAAAAATTTTATACTGCAGTATCAACGGAAACATTTGACAATTTTATAAATTTGCAAGAACTTTATGTACTGTACATAGATGTAAAACTTACTTTTATAAAGGAGACCTAAAAACCATTTCTATGAATTTCCCTTGATGTTCATATTACTTCTTCTCTAGAAGTGCGGTTCAATACCTATAGACACTTACCCATAAAAATTTTTTTAAATTTTCCCATTTTCTTTTGCTTCAAGCATTGCATGTCATTAACAAACCAGAGAGAGCCTTCTACCGTAAGTGGTAGGAAGCAAGGTTGTCACCTCGGGAAATAGATTTCAGCTTTAGTTTCTCCATTGATCCAGCAATGATTGGACACGCTCTCAGATTGTGTAAATACTCCGTTTTAATATACCTTCCCCTGGTTTAGTTTATAATTATTGCCTGGATGACAATCTGTTTTTTTTTTAAGATACAATTTTTTTCAAGACCATGTATCATTCCAAGTCTTGACTTTCTATTCATTATTGAGGTTTTGCATTTATAAGAGGAGCATTTTGAGGACTCCCATGTTTTTTCTATGTAGAAGGACCCTCACAGAGCAGTTATTCTCTTCCTAAATTTTGTCTACGACAGCCTTGTCCAAATTCTCTATTTAAACAACATCCTATTACGTTTGGGTTAGCAGAACCTCTCAGCAATGATATTAAGAGCTTTATGTAGACCTCTAATGGCAAGGCATCTATAATCAGTAAACATGTCTCTTTCAGGTCTACTTTAACAAATCCTATGGGAGGACATTTGTGGTCTAATGTTCATCTAGACAGAGAACGACTGTTTAATTTGTTTTATAGAATTGAGTGTTGCTTCTGAAATCTGCAAGCCTTAAACACCAATCATTATGTCAACTGGGCTAAAACCTCAAAAGAGGAACCTAAGCCCGTGAAGTCTCCAGCTTTAATCAGAAGAAATCTCTCACATGTGCCATGCAAATAATTATTCCTGTTTCTGCTGATCCTTATCCTCCAATTAGAAAGAATGACTTACTCCAGATACCTTTCCTGTTTATAAAGGACTCTGAGCCTCCCACGATGCTTAACCAGTTTTCCTTCAGAAAGTAGACACTGCAATTAATTAAGAGCATCATCAACTTTGGTCTTTTATTCGATAGCTTGAAAACCCAGTTTGGATATTTGGGCAAGTCGAAATAATTTCAGCACGACAGAACAACTTATCTGATTAGCTTCTTTCAATGATTCTAACAGATCATGAAGTGTACAGTTACTTTAACCATTGTTCCTTTTGGGCTTGAGTTCTCATATTACTTTTTACAGGAAACCTTCAGGATCACTCTTTATGCAGAAGGATCATTAACGAATTACCATCAGAGAAATTTCTTCTGAAGGCTTAAACATATATCCTTGATATAATCAATGCATCAAAGTAACCAGTGGTGTAAAAATTTTGATGATTAGCTGTCCCTTGAATTCAAATTCAATAGTGGTATACAGTATAACAAAGGAATTTATTATCTCTTCTTGTGTATTTTTCATAGTATGATCAGAATTGCTGGAGAAAAGACAACAAAAACTAAATGAATTGACAGTGCTATACAGGAAATCATGATTAAGCAGAATATTGGGAATCAGCAGGGATGATCTCCCTGAATGATCAAGAGACAGTGATGGATGGAGGAATCTGGGGAGAGGCCCTTACACACGGCACTTGAGCCTCTTGGGGTGCTTATTTGAATCTGCATGCTACAATTAACTGAAGATTGCTGTTGTGATCTTGGATCATGTCTAAATGATCTGAGTATTTCATTGCTGTCTTTCCTTCAAAGAGGATGATCAATGACTGGAAATTCAAGAAACTTTTATCTTTTTGTTCAGGTAGATCTTCATTACTTCACACAGCATCTCCTTGGATGGGGTTAAAACTCTTTGTCACTATTGAAATATTAAGGTTGGCTTTACAAGATTATTTCTTCCAACTCAGCTATACTTCTCTACTGTCTTTGTTCCAATAATGTATTAGAATGAACTAATGGTTTTGAGAGTCATGTTCCTCATTTCTTAGACCTTGAATTGGCTGGTTTTCAGGAACTTGGCAGACCTGTTGTTTGGGATTTCATACCCATTCCCACATATGTTGAATTTTCGACACATATTTTGATAAAATTTATGAGCTCCCTTCTCATTCATGCCACAAAGAACCAGCTGCTATCCTACCAAATAGATCTCCATGACTTCTGGTCAGCTCGGGTTAGTTGCAGGAAGTTCGTTCTGTCGGAGGCCACCATCAGGCATGAGCCGAACAGACTGATAGCTTCCTCCTGCTGGGGTAAGACCCTCTTCCCTCAGACCGAGGTGGATAAGGTTCTTCAGGACGCAGCGAGGGCAAACCAGAATTTGCAGGTAAGGTGGGGTCTCTCAGCCAAAAAGAGGTTCGAACCCCAGAGACACACATTCTTCAAGAAGAAGCTGAGGTTTAGTCCTTACAAAGCGGCCCGGGGTACCTCGTCCCCACAGCCTTCCGCGGCCTCGACTTCTCGACAACAGGCGCCCCCTCAGCAGGTAGTCTACCTCGCTGCTCCCCCTGGTACACAGCCCAACCCCTCTTGGATGCCCTCACCTGCATACAACCCTGCCTACGAACCCTCCGGTTCCTTTCGTGGATACCAAAGAGGGAGTTCCAGAGGTAGAGGACAGTTCCGCCAACGCGGCGGGCCCAGAGCAAGGGGTTCCCGTGGAGGGAGGGGCCCTAAGTTCACTCCCTCCCAATGATGTGATGCCGGTAGGAGGGAGACTTTATCACTTCCGGGATCATTGGACCTTCAGTCCATGGGCTCACAGCATAATATCAAGGGGCTTGGGTTGGAAATGGTCACAGGGATCCCCTCCTCCACCGGTGACCTTCTTCCAGAGACCCACTCCCATCCTGGAAGAGTACACTGCGGAATAGTGGATTTCACGCGCCTTTGCTTTATACACGACACCCAAAAGGTGCTCGCGCGAGGGTTGTAACCTCAGCATTCCATGCTTTTATCTTTCTCTGGTATAATTGGAAGGTTTTATCAGAAAAGACATACAAGAAGGACTTTTCACCGGGCGCCACAGGTCTCTCCCCAGAAATAGATTTTTCCTTCGTCAAAATCCCTTTTTTATCTTGTCAAAGTGTCAACAGCTCAGCTCACTTTCTATTCAGATTTTATCAAAGTAATTGGTCTGTGATGAAATAAATGGATTTCAAAAAAAAAATAAAACTTGTCATTCACTATACTCACGTGATGTTCATATAGTTTTTAATCCAGAAGCTCAGGTTATCAACATTTACCCATAAAACAAAATAAAAATCCCATTTCCTTCCTTTCAATAAAGCCTTTCTGTGATCTCTTGTTCTTCACTGTCCCAATTCAGGCTGATTCTGTCCTAGGTTATAAAATCCCCGCCTACTACGTCTTCTTCGTAATATAATAGTTTGTAATAAATGTTCACGTAAAGGGAAAAACAAGTTCGTTACTTCTGTAAAAAATGTATACAGTCGAGAGACTATCCGTGGCTGTTATAAAAACCTTGATATTACTAATATTTTCAATAGTAATAAAAGCACCTTCATAAAAACTACATTAAAAGATAGTACAGTTGAATCGGTGGAACTTCAAAAGTTCAAACTTGCAGCAAATGATTTTATGTTGAACAGACTGATATGTCTCTTTTTATAGATTATGAAAGATCTATTTTATTGTTGTTACTGTTCTTGAAATATTGTATATTAAGTTTTCATTACTTCTCTGTAGTTTATTTATTTCCTTATTTCCTTTCCTCACTGGGCTATTTTTCCATGTTGGAGCCTTTGGACTTATAGCATCCTGCTTTCCCAACTAGGATTGTAGCTTAGCTATTAATAATAATAATAATAATAATAATAATAATAATAATAATAATAATAAGAAGAAGAAGAAGAAGAAGAAGAAGAAGAAAAATGGTGCTAGAGCCTTTGTTATTTCAGTTTCTCTGTCACCATCAGTACAACTCGACCTACCCCTCAGTCAGCCTGTGATAACTTTTCTTGCAAGTTCTTAGAGTAAAAGAAAAGTGCAGCTAAGCAGACAGAGGTCAGTATACCCAGACATTTGGAAATAGTAGGGTCACCCATCATATGGAAGCCATGTTTGCAGTGTCATTGAGCAAAGATAAAGGCGTTATGTTCACCTGTTCCACATCCGGCACCACAGAAGGTAGATGACCTGTTACATACTGGAGAAATCTAAATAATTACACATTCCCACCATTTGCCATGATTTAGCAGGTGAAAGAAGCTCTGGTCACAAGGGGAATGTTCCATGGATCTGTGGCCTCTGTTGTCAGAGTGACAATAAAGGTTGTGTTACAATCCAATCTGATCAGACAACCAATTTAAAGGTAATTCATCCAAAACCCATCCATGCCCCATCTAACTAACTGGAGACTACCCATCACATTATCAAAACCTTGAGTCTTAGCAGTTCTCTAGATTGTCTTTAATAGGTTCTAAAAGACAGCTTACCATTATTCTATATCATAGGACACTGGTATGTTTACTCTTAGTAATGCCAATCTAAAAATGTATTAATGAATAGAACTAGCAAGGCTAATATGGGGAAAAAATTATGCAGATGAAAAAATTTTGAAAAATAAATTCTTTTAACACAATCCCATGAATGTAATTTAAGAGAATGACTCCTCCTCACCTTATGGCACTGTCACAACTGATTCAGTTTAGTAAGGGAGACCTGTGGAAGTTTAGGTGCAATCATCAATCTTTTTATTCTAAATATGAATTTATGTGTCTGGGATATAAAAATATATATATTTTCAACTACAATACAGTGTATGTAAATAGAAAATAAATAACTTTTCTTTGAAAAGTGTAATTCTGTGGATAAGATGATTATTCTTTAAAAAGTTTTAATATCAATCATTATGATAAAGTACTGTATGAGTATGAAGCTTGAATTTTAAAATGTTAAGGCAATACGTACTTCATCCAAGATACTTCATATTCTCACCTTCTTTCTAAGATGTTCATGTATTTGAAAGTTTTGTCTTATCTTGCTATGATGGTTTGCTAGCATCCTCAATCTGTTGGGATAGCCTGTACAAACAAATATGGGATAATATAATAAACTTAGTGTTGTTATAAGCCCATTAAATCTAAAAAGTCAATAAAGATAAAGACTCTTTAAAAAGGCATTCAACAAGAGTATCATATAAATGATATTACTAGTGTATGCCTGCCCATGAAATGCTTGGAGGTACACATATCTTGCTAACTCATTAAAGCATCTCTTGAAAAAAATAACTGATAACTTTGAGCTACACAAGAAAGCATTCTACTATCACCAAGTCTATACAACTAAATTTTCAATTGAACACAGATATACTGTAGATAGGTTGAAATCTCCAGGCACATAGAATATAATACTAAGTTACCAAAGGTTCTTTGTAGGAAGTACATATCAATAAAATACTAGACATAAAGGACAGAAGGTTAGCAAGCAACTAGGTGACATGAATAAACAATCCACAATAAACTTTCCAAGCCACTTCCCAGTGAAAGAACAATGAGGGTGCATAACAGGAAGAATATATCACTAACTGAGCATAATAAAAAAAATTTAAGAACTAAAAAAAGACATTAAAAACTAATACTATAATCTAAACACTATACCTATTAATATATATTCAGATTATATACAATTCACAAGCAGTGATTATAAAAGGTTTTATTCACTAAAAATTAATTTATAGAAATAAACAAAACAGCAAAGGTGTAAAAACTAAACAATGACGATGGAACACGTGACTTAGTACCGGAAGATGTAAAGATAAAAACCTATGTATTATAAACTGATACTTGTACCACAAATTAAATCTTTTGCATGACATATAACCTGGTTTTCTGCAAGAAGCAGAGGAGCTCATCAGATTATACAAAAACTTTGAAAACAAAGATACTCGTATAAGACCACAGGGGTGGAAAACATATGAAATTAATAAAAGACAAAAGAAATAGATATAAATTATAATGTAAATATCATAGAAGAGTAAGATTGCTTAAGCAGGCTTTAAAATTACTATAAGGTAAATGGAGGAAAGCTTAAAAATTAAATCAATTAGTCTAATTGCTAGTTTTGCTTTATAACAGAGACCTCAACTATATAAACCATCATTAAAAAGAGGAAACCATGTAAATACAGTAGTACTAAAATAAGGAGAAAAAATCATTCCATACATACAGTATGAGAAGGAAATTGGCTAGGGTATCAAGACAAACAATTAGACGGACATTACAAAAGCAAAGGGTATCAGACATGACCGATGTGGTGTGACCATAAAATGCTATGATTCATGGATAGTTTGTTAAGAAGATAAAATCACAAAAGAGGAAATTCCAGTAATTGGAAAATAAAATCTGATGATTTTGACAGGTGATGACGAGGGATAAGGAATTTTTAGCGAGAAAAGTATTAGCTATGAAGTTAACAGAAAGAATGCCTGTAAGAAGTAACTGGAAAATGGGCTTTGATGAAGACCTAGAAAAGTGAGAATTTGAGCATTAAGCACATATGACTGGAGAGAGTAGAAAGATGTAATTTTGAGTCAAGCAATATAAAGAGAAAATCCCAAATTCTTAAATTAATTTGCCTTTCTCATAGATATACAAACCGGAGCCCTTTAAGTATGGGAATATGTTTTCAACGCGAGCTGGATGGTTGTTGAATCTTTTTAACGAGCAGTTAAGCAACAGACGGAAGAGAGGGCGAGGAGCCCAACACTTTTACCTGTCAAAGTCTCTCTACTTATGACCTTTTGGAACAGGACTAAGAGGGGTGACTGAGGGGGAAGTATAATCTAAAATACTCAGGTTTGTATAGCTAGGAAAAATATGTTTCTAAGAGGATACAAACCATCGTCTTTTAGGTAGGGAGACTCACTGCTTGGTGGGTCAGAAGTGCCCTAGAATCAAACTGGTAAGTTCTTTTTTCTTCCCTGGAAATCCCAATCTACCTGGTCCTGTAGAGGAACAAAGAAGATGATTCCAGTAACCTCCTATCTGTCTATCAATGGGAAGAATAGGCTGATAGGGACTGGCCTGTCCAAGAAGATTGGTATATGGCCAAAAGAGGGATCTTTTCCCCAGAGGGGGATCTCAGTCCAGAATAATCTACCTGGTATATGATGACCAAAGGCTTGACACCAACCATCTCATTGACTAGGAAAGTTGAATGAGAACCTCTCTATGTTCTATGTTCTAAAGAATAAAGCTCAGAAGTGTAGTTTACCAGCATCAAGTCAAATCCAATGAGCAACACTTTGACCACTTTGTCCCTACGATAGGGGCAGAAAGAATGGAGGAGAAGAGCCAGTCATTATGCCTCCATTCCAGACTTACATCTATACGTTCTATACACAGGTTACTTATCGTCCCATAAGGGATCTGGGCTAACTACACCATTACTTGAACAGCCACCACAAGACCAAGCGCAAAGGCGCCAAGGGACTTGTGGGTATTCCTATAGACTAAAGGCCATTGAAGGTGGTCTGGTACATAAAACAGCCCAACCTTCAATACCTAGCTGACAACAATGTTCCTCTTGAATGCAAGGTGAGGCATAGCCCCTTACTTCGCAAGTTCCAGTCCTAGCTCATACCTAGACTCTCTCAGCAGTTGAGGTGTATGCATTATGGATCGCCTCCTAAAATCCTAAACAGATTGTGTTCTAGACACTTTTTTTTTGGTTCAGATAGCACTGCAGAGTCCTCACGGGCACAAAAGCCTCTTCTCTTCGTTCCACTCTATACTTCACATACAGACGGGATGGAGAAGGGCTCAAACTTTGGGGTCGTGTCTCAGCAGGGTTCGAGTTTGGCTATGTGCCCTGACACTAGACTAAGGACATCCTACACCTCACAGAGTGGAAGACTAAGGCAAACAGAACATGTTACTTCCCTAACCTCTTCGCCAATTTTAAGACAGCAGAGACTTTTGGGAGTCAGAGCTTTGATTGAGGCCTTCTCAAAGGCTTGGACAAGGTACTGAAAAGTACAAGACTGTCAAACTCACTCCCAAGAAGAGGCACCTTCTATGAGACCCTTCTGTCCAAAGACGTTGAGCGATAGCCTTGGCGGCTGCTACTGAGACGAGCTTCTCCCAGTCAGGAGGAAGTCGCAACCTGGTCTAGAGATGATGTAACTTGAGAAGAATCCTTTCTATGATATCCATCATAGAGAATGGCTCCCTTTCCCTGGGAGACCACGGGCCAAGAGAGTCCCTTTGGGATCTCAAAAAGGCAAAACAGGAAACCAATCATCATGAGGCCATCTGCGAGCCACTCAAATCAACTTCGAATCCCAGTGTAAACTCACACAGTAGATTGGCCGATATTCCAGGGTTGAACAGAGAAATCCCATGAGTATTGCAATGCGACTTCAATCATAGACTATGGAGCTGGACTGGGGGAGAAAACCTGAGGCGCTTTATGTTTAGCTGTGTGGCAAACAGGTCAATCTGTTGGAGGGTTCCTCTCCATTATATCAGGAGGTAGAGACCACTCTGACACTATAGCCTTTCCTTGGCAACTAAATGTGTCTTCTAGCCCATTCCTCTTCCCCGTAATGGGATTGGCTGACACCTTCCCGGCATGGAATGCCATCCACAAATACCTCTACTTCATCAGCTTGCAGAGGTAAACGGAAGCCAATATAGTTGTGTTGTCGCAAGCCTCTTCAATATTCCTGGAAACTTTGCAGCACTAGAAAGGCTGCTAGTCCAGTCCCAAGACTTTGAAGAGAAGATTATATTATTTTACCACACTGCTGAGACAACCTTCTCATTCAGGCATGTGCCCCTCCCCTCTTTCGACACATCTCAGCACAGTTGCATGTCAGGAGGCAAAGAGTTGATTGGGACTCCCCTGTGAGGGTTCTTTGTTAGCCAACAGGTAAGATCGACCCAAGCCTCCTATCCTGCTATCACAAGGATGGATGGTGATCCTTGGAGACTAACTAGTGATCCTTCAAACGGTACTTGAAGAAATCAATAGCAAGGGCCCTTGCTTGAGGAATGAGGTTTTCCAGTGAAGAAAGATGGCGAAAAGATTCTGCCTGCACTGTGGCAGTTCTATTTGACAGAACAAACTCACTACCACCTTAGGTTTACTAATGCAATTGTCTAATTGAGCAAATCTCACTGTTACCAGCATGACCAAGTTCTTCAACCTCTGGTTGGGTAACAGATTAGACTTTTACCTCGATTATCACAATCACCAGATCATGATGAAAGCGAAAAGTCAAACTCATTCCTGTAACTACTGCCACACAAAGGAGGTCAGGATCCTCCACTCAAGAGATACATTCACAATCGTATGTATTCCTTATATTGGCCCCAAGTTACTACCCATGTGAATATCAGAATGAAAACCTGAGTAGCAGTACCTAGATCAGAGCCCAGAGACCTGAACTGATACATTGAACCATAAAGTGAGAAGGCAGGTACTATCAATGGACTGATTCACGGGTATTAAAAGTTTTCACCAGAAGGCAAGCAATGAATGCATCCAATTCTTGATGTATTCCATAACTCAGCACTATCAGTAAGCTATACATGTCTTATAAACCATACAGCAGCCTTTAACCCTTTAAATGCTACCCAAAATAATTCTTTATTTCAAATATAACTAAGAGAATTTCAGTAATAATGTAGAGAAGCAATAATAAGAATTTTGCCCTACATTTCATAAAGGATATCATCCTGAGAGTTGATGTTGATGCCTGTCATGGAATAGTCACACTAAAAATGCACGAGTAGTTTAGTGGATTGTTCTTGCACAATTCATCATTTGCCTTATGCAATTGCAGCAAACCCCGCTTAGTGGATGCGCTCTGTTTTGGTCAACGAAATGTTTGTGGAGATTGGTTGTTGTCTTTAACAATGACATGTAACTAACTAACTGACCTTGTTTCTGTCATAACCAGCAATCTAAATGAACAATTTTACCTGTGTATACCCAGCCCCTAAGATGTAGTAAACATCCAGTGAAGTTAATCTATGAAAAGTGTTGGCTTGGAATGAGAGAATCATGTTCCTAAATATAAACATCTGTGTCAGACTCAAGTGAGACATGTTCTAAGAAATATAAGAACTTAAAAAAAAAAAAAAGAGATATTTAAAGCATAAACAAAGGAAGCTGAAAATCACATAATGACATATGCTAATTACATCACCATCCAATTTTGACTTTATTTACTCTACTGGAAAACTGTAATTCTTTACACCCTGGAACTAAATCATGAAATATAGTGCACAACAATAGATAATTGAAGAATTATTTGGTTAAAAAAATACTGTTAAGGTAAATTTTCAGACTTTCTCTCCAAGTTTATTCCTTCAGGTATTTTACTGTCATTCAGGACATATATGTTACAGTGATAATGAGCAATCAGTGATTTCATGAAATCGCTAAAATTTTCAGTGAATACAGGTAATCATTGGGAATAGCTAAATAAACAATCGAAATAACCACGGGAGTCTGCTGATTTCCCTGTGCTTAAAGTTGACTTAGTAGGTAAATAGCCAACCAAAATGACCACCGGAGTATGTTGATTTCCCTGTGCGTTGAGTTAGCTTAGTAGCTAAATAGCCCATCAAAATAGCAACCGGAGTCTGTGGATTTCCCTGGGCTTAGAGCAGGCTGAGTAGCTAAATAGCCAATCGTAACATGTGGAGTCTACTGTTTACCCTCTGCTCCGAATTTGCCGAGTGGCTAAATAGCCAATTGAAATAACCACCAGTGTCTACTATTCTCCCTGTAATTTGAGTTGGCTGAGTAGCTGAACGTCCAATCGTAACACGTGAAGTCTACTGTTATCCCTGAGCTCCGAGTTTGGTGAATAGCTAAACGGCCTATCAAAATAACCACTGAAGTCAACTGTTTTCCCTGTTCTCCTAGTTTGGTGAGTGGTTAAATAACCAATCGTCATAACCCCCGGAGTCATCTGTTTTCCTCATGGTCCAAGTTTGGATGAGTAGGTAAATAGCCAATTGAAATAGCCACCGGAGTCACTTGTTTTCCCTGTGGTCCAAGTTTGGTGAGTAGGTAAATAGCTAATCAAAATAACCACTGGAGTCAACTGTTTTCCTCGTAGTCCAAGTTTGGTGAGTAGGTAAATAGCCAAACGAAATAACTACCAGAGTCAACTGTTTTCCCCATGGTCGAAATTTAATTGGTAGTTAAATAGCCCATCGTAATAATCCCTGGAGTCTACTGTTTTCCCCGTGCTCCATGTTTGGCGAATAGCTAAATAGCCAATCGTAATAACTGCCGGAGTCTGCTGATTTCCCTGTGCTTAAAGTTGGCTTAGTAGGTAAATAGCCAACCAAAATAACCACCAGAGTATGTTGATTTCCCTGTGCTTTGAGTTGGCTTAGTAGCCGAATGGCCAATCAAAATAACAACTGGAGTCCCTGTGCTTACAGTAGGCTGAGTAGCTAAATAGCCAATCGTAACAACATGTGGAATATAATGTTTACCATCTGCTCTGAGTTTGCTAAGTAGGTAAATAACCAATCGAAATAACCACCAGTGTCTACTGTTTTTCCAGTGATTTGAGTTTGCTGAGTAGCTAAACGTCCAATCGTAACAACACGTGGAGTCTACTGTTATCCCTGAGCTCCGAGTTTACTAAATAGCTAAATGGCCAATCGAAATAACCACTGAAGTCAACTGTTTTCCCTGTTCTCCTAGTTTGGTGAGTAGCTAAATAACCAATCATAATAACCACCGGAGTCAACTGTTTTCCCCGTGGTCCAAGTTTGGTGGAGGAGGTAAATAGCCAATCAAAATATCCACCTGAGACAACTGTTTTTCCCATGGTCCAAGTTTGGTGAGTAAGTAAATAGCCAATTGAAATAACCAGCAGAGTCAACTGTTTTCCCCGTGGTCCAAGTTTAGTGAGTAGGTAAATAGCCAAACGAAATAACTACCAGAGTCAATTGTTTTCCCCGTGGTCCAAGTTTAGTGAGTAGGTAAATAGCCAAACGAAATAACTACCAGAGTCAATTGTTTTCCCCGTGGTCCAAGTTTAGTGAGTAGGTAAATAGCCAAACGAAATAACTACCAGAGTCAATTGTTTTCCCCGTGGTCCAAGTATAGTGAGTAGGTAAATAGTCAAACGAAATAACTACCAGAGTCAATTGTTTTCCCTGTGGTCCAAGTTTAGTGAGTAGGTAAATAGCCAAACGAAATAACTACCATAGTCAATTGTTTTCCCCGTGGTCCAAGTTTAGTGAGTAGGTAAATAGCCAAACGAAATAACTACCAGAGTCAATTGTTTTCCCCGTGGTCCAAGTTTAGTGAGTAGGTAAATAGCCAAACGAAATAACTACCAGAGTCAATTGTTTTCCCTGTGGTCCAAGTTTAGTGAGTAGGTAAATAGCCAAACGAAATAACTACCAGAGTCAATTGTTTTCCCCGTGGTCCAAGTTTAGTGAGTAGGTAAATAGCCAAACGAAATAACTACCAGAGTCAATTGTTTTCCCCGTGGTCCAAGTTTAGTGAGTAGGTAAATAGCCAAACGAAATAACTACCAGAGTCAATTGTTTTCCCCGTGGTCCAAGTATAGTGAGTAGGTAAATAGTCAAACGAAATAACTACCAGAGTCAATTGTTTTCCCTGTGGTCCAAGTTTAGTGAGTAGGTAAATAGCCAAACGAAATAACTACCAGAGTCAATTGTTTTCCCCGTGGTCCAAGTTTAGTGAGTAGGTAAATAGCCAAACGAAATAACTACCAGAGTCAATTGTTTTCCCCGTGGTCCAAGTATAGTGAGTAGGTAAATAGTCAAACGAAATAACTACCAGAGTCAATTGTTTTCCCTGTGGTCCAAGTTTAGTGAGTAGGTAAATAGCCAAACGAAATAACTACCAGAGTCAATTGTTTTTCCCCGTGGTCCAAGTTTAGTGAGTAGGTAAATAGTCAAACGAAATAACTACCAGAGTCAATTGTTTTCCCCGTGGTCCAAGTTTAGTGAGTAGGTAAATAGTCAAACGAAATAACTACCAGAGTCAATTGTTTTCCCCGTGGTCCAAGTTTAGTGAGTAGGTAAATAGCCAAACGAAATAACTACCAGAGTCAATTGTTTTCCCTGTGGTCCAAGTTTGGTGAGTACGTAAATATCCAAATGAAATAACCACCGGAGTCAACTGTTTTCCCCATGGTCCAAGTTCAGTGAGTATGTAAATGGCCAATCGTAATAACCCCTGGAGTCTACTGATTTCCCCGTGCTCCAAGTTTGGCAAAAAGATAAATAGCCGATCATAATAACAGCTGGAGTCTCCTTTACTTCCTGTGGTCTGTATTTGTTCAGTAGCTAAATTTCCAAACGTAATAACCACTGGAGTCTACTGTTTTCCCTGTGCTCCGAGTTCACTGAACAGCTAAAGAGCCAATCGTTAAAACCACCGAGTCTCTGGTTTTCCATTTCACCATCGTTGGATTTTCTCATAAGTATGAAGGCAAATGATGGCTGGATCCCACAAAGTAGCATTTAAAGGTATGTTAAAACATAATTCTTCCATTTTAGGTACATGATCTAGAAAAACTCCAGATTAAATGCTGGTATTAATTTGGTACCATACCCCACGATGTTTAGCTGTTATTGTTCGGATGTAAACAGACAATGACTCCATTAAGGCCAATTCACACGACCCGTTTTCTTTCCAATAGGCTGGCCGTCGGTTAAGTGATGTCTAGCTTTCTTACGTATATTCAAATGCAACTGTTCACACGACCCGTCAGGCTGACGGCGGCCCTCGGTCATCAGCCGTCCGAGTTGGATCGGCTTCCTTTCCAAGAAACCTCGGCCAGTTTGACGGACGTTAGCCACCCGTCCCAACCAACAGGCTGATGGTGTTTCGTGTGAACGAGGACCTGTTTCGTACCCGTTTGTTTCGTGGCCTACAGCCCCGACTTTTCCTCACAGTATAGTCATAAAAATGAAAGTTAGTTTGTTGTTGACACCATGCATGAGAGGCTAATTGAACTTGTTCAAGGGTATCAGGAGATATTAGACATGGCAAACAAGATGTATAGAAATAATTTACATAAAGAAAAGATATGGAAAGTGACTGGAGAGGCATTAAATAAAACAGGCAAATTTATCATAATTTTAATATTGTTGGCATGGTGCATAAAGTATAATGAAGTTGCATAACTTATTTTATCAACACAGTTATCAACCAACATCTTATAGTGTCAAAATTATCGTAATTTACTCTGTCCTCATGTGACATTCTAAGTAAACAATGAAAACCGCGCGCGGGTAAACGGATAGGGAATGCCTCGTGTGGATGTACAACATTTGACGGCGGTTAGCCACTGGCCAGCCAGTCGGAAAGAAGGGTCGTGTGAATCAGCCTTTAGTAGTATTATAGATCATGGTGAGTGGACATTTAACATCACCACATCCTAATTAATAAAAACACATGTAATACCTATGAATTAGTTACATAATGCATTTTATAAATTCAACTGACATTGTGATTTCATGTAATCACTGATCCACCTTTTCAGTGATTACATGTAATCACTAACAGTCCCAGTGATTACACATTCACTAAAAAAGTTTAGTGATTTCATGAAATCACTGATTAAACGTTTTTTACTGCAATATATATAAATCAAAATCCTCCGAGTTTGTTATCAACTATTTGTGGTAAAATAATTGTATTAACAAGTAAATGCTTAATCTATAATTCTTTTTCAGTTTTAATAAAGAACATACCTGTAAAATTAAAATACACACGTAGTAATTCCCCACAGTAAATGTCATTTCAAAACTATAAGAAATTACCTTCCAAAATGTATAGAAGAGATTCATGAGTCAACTGGTACTGACGGACAGCCTTTTGGATAGTTGGAAGCAAATGACTCACCATATCATCATTCAGATAATCTGGGTTAACACTAACAAGTGCTCCCATATCATCTGCATCGGCAATCAGTGTATTAGCTGGAAAAAAAATGTTGAAATGTTGGTGTAACAAGGTCTTACATATTCAATGAGGAATAATGGTAAAAGAGAATGTTCAGTTTAAAACAAAAATTTATATATCAAAGTTGTTGTAGATTTAAAATTGTTGTTTACAAAAATATTCGATTTTCAGTTCTTTCATTACTCTTCTTTTCAGTCAATAGAAGAATAAAAAGTTTGATGCTAGGTTTGGATGATAATATAGTGATCCTTCTTATATAAATTTCTTTAAGAAAGATACTTGGTAGACATTTTGAGAAAACGATTTTACAGAAATATAATTTATCATACATTAGAAAAGGTTTGTGAAAGCACCAAAAAGGCAGGCCAGATCACAAAAGAGTAGAATGAATAGAATAACTGAAAATCATACATAAGACAGCTCTTAGAAAATCAAAACAAAAGGATGTGGTAGATCACTGAAAGTTCCTCATTAGAGATATAGTAAAAATGCAGAGACGGACTTTGAAACCGTGAGATAAAAAAAGCAGTAAAAGGATTAAGTGACTATACTGTAGAGAATCATGAAGAGGGAAGTCAATAAACCATACATGAATATCAACTCAGAAACAAATGGATAAAAAGTGAAGGATAAGTCTGTTAATTTGACTAAAAGAGACAAAAGCTTAAAACTATACTGAAAGTTCTTATTCACAACTTTTTTTTTTTAATAGCCTGGGTTTATGATGTAAGAAGGAGTGCTTTCTCTGGATTATTAATAAAAAAAGAGGCAAAGATTATATGCGACAAAGGTCTAAATTCGACCATGCTAAAAAATAAACGAACGTTTAACTTTGAGAAAGGTCATATCCTAGAAAACATATCATTAATCCATTCTCACAAACAGAATATGAGGAGTAAACTAAATCGTTACATATATCTGCTTTGCTTAAAGATTCTAATTTGGCATCAGATCCTCATTTAAAATCTTTGAGGAACCAATTACCACCTATTTAGGAGAGCTAAAAGTGAGGATGGTAGCATAATACTTTTAAATCTAATATTGCAATTACTGTACCGTACCAAATAAAATTACAGAAATAAATAAAATAAAATATTCTCAACTAATTTTTGAAAAAAAATATTGGGAATTACGATTTATAAAATATATAACACCGGATATGTTCATAGCCTATCGACCAACATCGTTAAACATGGATTGGAATCAGTGGGAGAAAATTTATGTGTTCCCACCCTTCAATCTTCTCTTGAAGGTGTTGGTCAAGCTTCGATCATTCAGGGGGACAGCAGCCCTGGTTGCTCCTTTGGTGACAGAGATGAACCCCAGGCTGGTGCCTCTACCCAACCCGAGTCTGTCTCAAGAAGTACAGAGGAAGACTGTCTTTGCTTCATCTTGGAAAAGGAAAGCCCTTCATATCAAGATTTTTTCGCATTAGCCCTAGAAAAAAGGTTCAAAATTCAACGAGACAAATTGGCATTTGCGGAAAATTATAAAACTTCCACTACTTTCAATCAGTATGAAACCTCGTGAAAGAAATGGGTTCGATATGTGAAAGATAAAAATCCACCTTCTATCTCTATGGATTTTTGTTTAGGCTTTCTGATCGACTTCGCATCCTCCAAGATTTCGTTGTACAAGTCGGCCCTAGGTAGACCCATTTTATATGCTTTTGACAAAGATTTTAACTTGGACCTTTTCAACAAGATTCCGTAAGCTTGCGCCAGGTTGAGACCAGCAGCTCCACCGAGGCCGATCTCCTGGTCACTGGATAAAGTTTTACAATTGGCTTCGGAGACTGACAATCAAACAGCGTCTCTACGAGATTTATCTCAAAAATGTTATTTTCATTAGTAAAATAAATTTTTGAATATACTTACCCGATAATCATGTAGCTGTCAACTCCGTTGCCCGACAGAATTCTACGGGAGGGATACGCCAGCTATCACTATACTAGAAGGGGGTGTACTCACAAGCGCCACCTGTGGCCAGGTACTACAGTACTTGTTGTTGACGCCACCTCACTTTTTCCTCGGTCCACTGGTTCTCTATGGGGAGGAAGGGTGGGTCAATTAAATCATGATTATCGGGTAAGTATATTCAAAAATTTATTTTACTAATGAAAATAACATTTTTCAATATTAAACTTACCCGATAATCATGTAGCTGATTCACACCCAGGGGGGTGGGTGAAAAACCAGTGTACAAGACTAAAGGATAGCTAAGTATCCCGTATTTCATATAATCAGTTATCCACAATAACAATGAAATAATAAGTACCTGGTAAGGAAGTCGACTTGAACCGTTACTCTGCCTTTAATAAGATCGTCTTCCTTACTGAGCGCAGCGTTCCTCTTGGAAGGCTGAATCAACTCAAAGGTGCTAAAGTATACAGGGCTGCAACCCATACTAAAGGACCTCATCACAACCTTTAACCTCGGCGCTTCTCAAGAAAGAATTGACCACCCGCCAAATCAACAAGGATGTGGAAGGCTTCTTAGCCGACCGTACAACCCATAAAAAGTATTCAAGAGAAAGGTTAAAAGGTTATGGGATTATGGGAATGTAGTGGCTGAGCCCTCGCCTACTACTGCATTCGTTGCTACGAATGGTCCCAGGGTGTAGCAGTACTCGTAAAGAGACTGGACATCTTTGAGATAGAATGATGCGAACACTGACTTGCTTCTCCAATAGGTTGCATCCATAACACTCTGCAGAGAATGGCTCTGTTTGAAGGCCACTGAAGTAGCCACAGCTCCCACTTCATGTGTCCTTACCTTCAGCAAAGCAAGGTCTTCTTCCTTCAGATGAGAATGTGTTTCTCTAATCAGAAGCCTGAATAGTAAGAAACTGAGTTCTTAGAACTTGGAAAAGAAGGTTTCTTGATAGCACACTATAAGGCTTCTGATTGTCCTTGTAAAGGTTAAGACCTTTTTAGATAGTACCTAAGAGCTCTAACTGGGCAAAGTACTCTCTTCAGTTCATTCCCCACCAAGTTGGACAGGCTTGGGATCTCGAACGACTTAGGCCAAGGACGTGAAGGAAGCTCGTTTAGCAAAAACCGAGCTGCAAGGAACATGTAGCCGTTTCAGATGTGAAAACAATGATCCTGCTGAAGGCGTGGATCTCACTTACTCTTTTAGCTGTTGTCAAGCACACGAGGAAAAGAGTTTTTAATGTGAGGTCCTAAAAAGAGGCTGATTGGAGAGGTTCAAATCTTGATGACATAAGGAACCTTAGGACCACGTCTAGATTCCAGCCTGGAGTGGACAACCGACGTTCCTTTGAGGTCTCAAAAGACCTAGGGAGGTCCTGTAGATCTTTGTTGGTGGAAAGATCCAAGCCTCTGTGGCGGAAAACCGCTGCCAACATACTTCTGTAACCCTTGATCGTAGGAGCTGAAAGGGATCTTACTTTCCTTAGATATAACAGGAAGTCAGCAATCTGGGTTACAGTGGTACTGGTTGAGGAAACTGCATTGGTCTTGTACCAGTTACGGAAGACTTCCCCTTGAGACTGATAGATTCTGAGAGTGGATGTTCTCCTTGCTTTGGCAATCGCTCTGGCTGCCTCCTTCGAAAAGCCCCTAGCTCTTGAGAGTCTTTCAAAAGTCTGAAGGCAGTCAGACGAAGAGCGTGGAGGATTGGGTGTACCTTCTTTACGTGAGGTAGACTTAGAAGGTTCACTCCTAGAGGAAGAGTCCTGGGAATGTCGACCAGCCATTGCAGTACCTCTAAGAACCATTCTCTCGCGGGCCAGAGCGGAGCCAACCAACGTCAGCCGTGTCCTTTTGCGAGAGGAGAACTTCCGAAGTACCCTGTTGACAATCTTGAACGGCGGGAATGCATACAGGTCGAGATGGAACCAATCCAGCAGAAAAGCATCTACGTGAACTGCTGCTGGGTCTGGAATCGGAGAACAATACAACAGGAGTCTCTAGGTTATCGAGGTAGCGAACAGATCTATGGTTGGCTGACCCCACAGGGCCCAAAGTCTGCTGCAAACATTCTTGAGAAGGGTCCACTCTGTGGGGATGACCTGACCCTTCCGGCTGAGGTGATCTGCCATGACATTCATACCGCCCTGAATGAACCTCGTTACCAGTTAGCTTTCGATCTTTAGACCAGATGAGGAGGTCCCTTGCGATCTAGAACAACTTCCACGAAAGAGTCCCTCCCTGCTTGAAGATGTAAGCCAGGGCTGTGGTGTTGTCAGAGTCCACCTCCACCACTTTGTTAAGCTGGAGGGACTTGAAGTTTATCAAGGCCAGAATAACCGCCAACAACTCCTTGCAATTGATGTGAAGTGTCCTTTGCTCCTGATTCCATGTTCCCGAGCATTCTTGTCCGTCCAAAGTCGCACCCCAGCCCGTGTCTGATGCGTCCGAGAGGAGACGGCGGTCGTGTTTCTGAACAGCCAAAGGTAGACTTCCTTGAGAAGAAAGCTGTTCTTACACCACGCGAGAGAAGACCTCCTCTCTTCGGAAACAGGAACTAAGACCGTCTCTAGCGTCATGTCCTTTATCCAGTGAGCAGCTAGATGATACTGAAGGGGGGGGAGGTGGAGTCTCCCTAACACGATGAACAGGGCCAGCGATGAAAGTGTCCCTGTTAGACTCATCCACTACCTGACTGAGCATCGGTTCCTTCTCAGCATGCTCTGGATGCATTCTAGGGCTTGGAAGATCCTTGGGGCCGACGGAAAAGCCCGAAAAGCTCGACTCTGAAGATCCATACCCAAGGAGACAATGGTCTGGGATGGGACGAGCTGAGACTCCTCAAAATTGACCAGGAGGCCCAGTTCCTTGGTCAGATCCATAGTCCATTTGAAAATCTCCAGACAGCGACGACTTGTGGGAGCTCTTAAAAGCCAGTCGTCTGACGGAGCCGGACACAAGATCATGGTACTGCTGCACAGTCTGTGAACTGTCAACCATGGGCAAGCGAGGAAGTACAGTGACAACCCGAATCTGTCTAGACTGTCTGGGTCGTACAGACAACTCCTTATCGGGTTGCTGAGGTTGCCGCACTGCGTCACAACAAGTCACTTCTGCTGGTTGTTGAACGTCTTCCCCGTGACACATTGACTCCGTAAACAAAAAAATCCTCTAACAAGGACTAAGCTTGGACTGCATGTCTTGCAACACAGCTCAAGGTCTATGGGAGCAGGTGTGGTAACAGACGGGATTAGCGACTGAAGTGGAACCATTACCTTCCCTGGAAGCATGTTATGCTTAAATAAAAGTCCATAGGAGGCTACGCAGCTAAAGGCTCCCTCCAAATGACAGAGTCCTCAAGGGAATATCAGAAGGAGGGAGAAAAGAACTTTCTCATCTACAGGGACCATATCCTAGAAAAGCTAAGTTCTCTCAGTGAGGGTTTCACTGGTGCAAAAGCAGCAGACTAGAAGGCAACGTTATGAAACTGCTTGACAGTCTAGTGAGTTGGCAACAACCAAAGATGTGTGACTGAGAAGCATGCGGTAAGGTATGCAGAGCATGTTGTATGCAGAGTATGCTGTATGCAGAGCATGCTGTATGTAGAGCATGTTGTATGCAGAGCATGCTGAATGCAGAGCATGCTGTATGCAGAGCATGTTGTATGCAGAGCATGCTGAATGCAGAGCATGCTGTATGCAGAGCATGTTGTATGCAGAGCATGCTGTATGCAGAGCATGCTGTATGTAGAGCATGTTGTATGCAGAGCATGCTGAATGCAGAGCATGCTGTATGCAGAGCATGTTGTATGCAGAGCATGCTGTAAGCAGAGCATGCTGTATGTAGAGCATGCTGTAAGGTAAGCAGAGCGTGTGCATGGCGTTTAACATTTCTCAGAAATTCCATGACCAGTGCTAGAGTGCTTTATGCATGCTTGCATGGGGTTTTAATATCAACATAATATTTACCTTACATTCATAACTCATGATTCATATTTTTGCCATATTTTGCGATATTGTTAAAAATATATTGCAAGGAATACAAATATATTTTTATAAGTAATACAAATAACCTCCATTATCATAATGTTTGAAAATGGAGGTAAGGTATGCTGAACAGCAGAGTCAGAACGAGCTGGAACAACAATAGTTGTGGTTTCCTCTTCAAGACTCTGTTGAGGGAACACCTGAGGCTCAGTCTGCAAAGGCTGATCAAAAGAAGTAGCAGAAGGTAGGCGCATGGGTGGAGGAGGCTGACTCCTGGCATGAGTGGCTGAACTTAAGGGTTGCGCTTGCTGAGTGGTTGGCGGATGCGCAGTAGCAAGTTCCTGAGGAACGAGTTGAGGTTCCTGCGGTGTGAGCTGAGAGCGAAAAGGTAGTGGCTGCGCAGAACGCAGTAAAAGTCTCGCAAGTTGAGGCTCCTGAGGCGCAAGGCTAAGGTGTTGAGGTGCTTGCCTTGAGGAGGGTTGAGCTCGCTGCAGCGAGAGCTGAGGAGACTGACTCATGGATGGGAGAGGTTGTTGTACCTCAAGCGAGTGTTGCCTCACTGGTGGAACAGCAAGTGGAAGCGGAGGAAGAGAGGTATAAGCCTCCTGTTCCCATTGCTGAGGTTGCCTTAAGGAAGGCGGAGGGAGCTGCACACCACTGGGATCAGTAAACTCATAACGTGGCTCAACATCGTACGCCTGGCAGGCAGTACTGCGGTCAGGCGGAGCGAGCGCAGGCGGAGCGAGCGCAGGCGGAGGCGCAACCTTCTCAGCCCGACACTCACGCATCAAGACCGAAAGTTGTGACTGCATGGACTGCAGTAGAGTCAACTTGGGGTCGGCAGACACTAAGGTCTGCTGAGGTAAAGCCTTAACAGCAGAGATCTGTTGCGGCAGAACCTTACTCCTCTTAGGCGGAGTGCATTCAACTGATGACTGCGGCGAGTCAGAGCTAACCCAATGACTGCATCCGGGTTGTTGAACTCTAACTTCGTACGTCTGGCATAGGTCTGGACTTTACGTTTAAGAGGTCTTGAGACCTGAGACCAGCGTTTTCTCCCCTAAATTTCTTCTGCAGACGAGCAAAGTAAGGGCTCAATCGTCTGCGGGTGGGAGTGACGGTCTCTGTAAGACACGCCCGCAACCACCGAGGATACTTCTGTGCGCCGATCAAGGCCTGCTGAACCCTTTTGCCCTTCGACATTGCTTCTCCCCTGGGCTTGGGAGCTTGCAAGAGGTCCCGGACTGGGAGGACGACTGGCACGCACAGAAGTACCCTCACGCACAACACTGACACTTTGCACTAATCACTTATCACTTTGATTTTCTGTTTGCACTTATTTCACTGAACTCGAAACTTTAAGTGGTTTGTACCTGAAACACGCAATTCTATCCTTTCTCAAAAGTTAGTAATTGCGAAAACAGAATTACAATGTAACAGAAAAATCTAATGAAAGATAAATAATTCAGTGGCTGGAAAGAGACTAAACACTAGATCACTCTAGAAACGTTTACCTTCTTCCCCTAAAGAGACTAGGGAGAAGAGCAAAAACGATAACAACGTTACTCGCTTGAAGGAAACGTTTATCCTCCTCTTTCTCCCTCCGTCTCTATCTCTCTCTCTCTCTCTCTCTCTTGACTTAGAACCTGAGAGAAGAGCCCAATCATATATATCGTTAAAACATATTATTGTTAAAGGAAAAAACTGAAATATTTCCCAAAATGAAAAGTTCCTTTATTAGGATTAAAACCATTAAGTTAAGAAAGAATGAACAAAACGCTAGACACGGTTACTCTTACTGCAACGTGAAACCGTGAAAATTCTTTCTCTATCGTAACGATAGAGCGCAAGTTGAACGTTCTGAACGTCAACAACTGCAGAGACAAAACAAAACGTTAGTTCAACTTTGAAAACAGTACGAGACTATCAAAGAAATTCTTTCAAAGACATTAAAATAGCATAATATGTTAACAGGTAAAACCGAAATGACGGGCTCAATGTTAATTAACTTCGGTACCAAGAAAAGACCGCCTACTATTAGGAAGGTCGAATATAAACAAATATAAAAATTAATTTTAATAAGTTTATAATAAAAGGAAGTTAATCGAAGAGGCCTATAAGAGGCGGAGAGATATAAAATAAATCTATAACTTTTGTTAAGCAAAATTAAGAAAGAGAGTCTATACTCTCTTAGACACCAACACTTCCGTCCAAGGGAAGGGTCGGCCATTTAAAGGTGAAAGAGAGTTCATACTCTCTTCGTCACCATAATTAATCAAATTAATTCCAAAAGCTAACTAAGCTAATATAGAAGTTTCCAGTATAGCGAATAGCTGCAAATTTTAGAGAAATACTTCACCAAACCGTGAACAATACTCCAAAATCATAAGCGTATCCAAGAACGTCTTGCCGGAAGCACGACAGAGGAAAAAGTGAGGTGGCGTCAACAACAAGTACTGTAGTACCTGGCCACAGGTGGGGCTTGTGAGTACACCCCCTTCTAGTATAGTGATAGCTGGCGTATCCCTCCCGTAGAATTCTGTCGGGCAACGGAGTTGACAGCTACATGATTATCGGGTAAGTTTAATATTGAAAAAGTAATTTTCCTAACCACTATGGCTTCTGGTGCTCGGGTTAGTGAAATTGTGGCTCTCTCAGAATTTACAGACAATGGTGAAGTTAATTTATACCCTGATCCTACCTTTTTGGCTAAGAATGAGCTTCCATCTAAACGTTGGGGACCATGGAAAATAGTTCCCCTCGAAAGTGATCTCACCCTGTGTCCAGTGCAGTGTTTAAAGACATATCTTGACAGGACAAAGAATTTTAAAAAGGGTCAATTATTTAGAGGTGAGACAGTTGGATCAGAATTGTCTTTGAAACAAGTGAGAGCAAAATTGGCTTATTTTATTAGAAGAGCAGACCCCGCTAGCATGCCGTTGGGTCATGACCCTAGGAAAGTGGCATCATCTCTGAACATTTTTCAGTATATGTCATTCAAGGGTTTACAAGCTTATACTGGTTGGAAGTCCACCAGGGTGTTCTTCAAGCATTATATGAAGCAACTGGACGAAATTCGTCATTTTGTGGTGGCAGCAGGTAGTGTTATAAAACCTGCTGCAACGACGTAGCCCTCAAGTGAGTCCTTGGGCATTCTTCCAGCTTATTTTCCTTAATAAGTAAACTGTCGGTTTTTGCTTCATGATATACATTAAACAATTTCAAAATTTTATTTTTCAGGATTCAATTTAGTTTCTCTGAATTTTATATGTGTACCTATCTGAGCACACTATTCCTATTTTAGAACCAAGTTTAAAATAGTTCAGTTTCTTTGGTTGGGTATGACACTGTACTTTGTATTTAGCCATATATGGCTTAATTTTTATCATCAGATCTTCTTAAGGGGTTCTAGGACATATCAAATTGTTTCCCCTCCTGATTACTCAGATAAAAAATTTTATTGGAGATATATATTGGGGTACATTGGTAGATCATAATGCTTATCACTTAAATTGTATTAAATTTTGCTCAAATATGTTTGTTAATAGAAAGTTGTATACTGTTTGATGCTTTTCATTGCTAGATATAATTCTTGGTAGTAGAAATAAACTTAGCATACTATGGTGAATTTCTACCAACACTGCACATTAAGAATCTATTTGAAGATGAGTATTTGTTCCTTAATGATTACTCACAACGCTCATGATATTGGTAATATTTATACTTCACACTGTTAAAGAGAGTGTTCTTCACCACGGGGATGATTGATGGCAGGTCACAGATCTTTCCCCTTAGAACACTATCATATTTACCAAATCATGATAATTTTGGATTAATTTTTAAGGTAGAAATTTATAATTATGCTTCGTCACATAGATGGTGAGCACTCATTAATAGGAGGATTTCTCCATGCAAAAGCATCACTTCCATCAGGACGACATGGCTCGAACCCAAAAAAGGGATTCTGACGTAGGAAAAATCTATTTTTGGGTGAGATATCCATGTCGTCCTGATGGCCCACCCGTTACCTCCTATTTCTCCTACCCTTTTGCTCGTTGGAGGCTTCTATTTCACAGTAGCTCAGCTGCAAAGTGGAATGGTGAAGCGGGATCATATAGGAGCACCGGAAGGTGATAGGATGTGTAACGGCTCCTTACTTATCCTATCCCTTAGTGGATTAGACTGGGTAAGGTCTGTTTGCGGTGCAGATATCTATGGTTATCTTAGGATATGTCCCTGATTATACACGATATCTTCGGATAGTCGTTTCCAGGGGTTAGAACCCCGTGATACCTGACGGTAATTCTCTTATAATATCAATCTAGAAATATTATACTGTAGAAAGTTGCCAGAAGAAACTTCCATCAGGACGAGGTGGATATCTCACCCAAAAATAGATTTTTCCTAGTTAAAATCCCTTAAATGTATCATCTCTCATAAGAAAAAAAAAAACTCTTACCAATGACAGGCAACGTCAGATGGCGCGGTGAAAAGAGTGACGAGACTTGGTGGAAGATTGCCTCAGTTACTGCCACAGTTGCATTGAATCTTCCAGAAAATGTTAAAGCCGTGGCATAGCTACACAGACAGTTTCCGAGTCGTCCTACTGTAGAGAATACCATGATGGGAAAGTCAGTGGTAGAGGCGTTTGCGAAAACCTGTAAGATGATGGACTATTAATATGTCCATTACTTATCTATGAGGCATTTGAATTAACACATGATTACAGTTACCATCACATGAATTTGTTTTATGGCTCAAATATCTTAAAACAATGAGAAAAAGACGCAAATGTGTTTTTTTTACATAAAATAATAACTTATAAATTATAAGATAGATTTTTATATATAACAGTGATTTAAACATCATAAACAATAGGAGCAAATCGATGAAACAATTAGTAAAACTGAAGAAAAACTCGATAAATGAGAAAAAAAAAATTAAAAAATAAATCTTTAAATCAATATCCAACACAAAAATCACCAATAAAATGATACAGAACCCGAATGTCTATTTTCTATATATTGATTTCAATTTGTTTTTAAATCAAGAATCATCATTCACGCTGAATAAAGGTATCCCACTTACTGCATCATAATCTAAAAATTCTGGCTTTAACTTCATAGGCATTTCACCTGGAAGATCTAATGTACTTGCTGACACAGTCCTTGCCGAATTAGTCAATGGTTCGACAATTTCGTATTCTCTCGTTCCCTTACTGTTATCTGTAAAAATAAAAATGGAAATTCATTATAAATCCTTTCAGAATTAGCATTAAGCCTCTTTCTGTGAAAAAGAAAAATATAAATATGTCATAAGTATACTGTAAACTCATTAGAATGAAATTGTTGCTGAAGGACTTTTAAGAAAAATAACGGTTTTCTGATTTTCGCCTAATACGTAATGGGGGAAAGAAAATACTCATCATCTCTACAACGAATAAATCCAGTAGAAATCAAAGACAGCACAGTAAGTATCACAACTTATTGACCTTACCAAGAAGAATTAATTAGCCGGATTTTATGAAGGAGACGATTTCTCTCCTCTCGGATTGATTGGGCCTTCCCTGCTGCATTTCGTTGCTTAAGCATTCGAGGAATTCATTTACATACAGTCAGTCAGTCATTACATGTCCTAAGTCTAATTGCATTAAAAATTGGATTCCCACTATATTTTACTCTTAATGGTTATCATTTAACATCGTATTTTCAATAGTCAGGTTTTAAATATCTAACTGCATATTTTTTCTTGTAAACTAAGCATCTGTTTATTTTTAAGATATGTTACAAAGTTGCAGAGTCCTCCTACCATTCCTGCACATCAATATTATAAGTGAACACCATTCTCTCTCTCTCTCTCTCTCTCTCTCTCTCTCTCTCTCTCTCTCTCTCTCTCTCTCTCTCTCTCTCTCTCTCTCTGTTCCTGATTTTCAAAGGTAAAAAAAAAATCTTTTCATTATTTAAATTCCAAACGAACCTAGGCGTTGTATTCTGTCAGCTCTAAACCCAAGAATACTAAAAGAAGATAAGAAGAATAACACCAACCAACCCACATCTTTAAACTAAAGAAGTCATAGCATTTTAGTGGAGTCCTGAGGAAAAAAAAAATAAAAAAGTCTTAGCATAAAAGCTTACCGTGGGCGTGCAACAGTTGCCCTGCTCCCCAAATGATGAGGATTGTCACACCGGCAAAAGCTCCTCTACTAAACCATCGCCGAGGCAAGAGGCTGCAAACTAAAAAGAAAATTATTATAACCGTCTGTTCGTGTTGATATTATTGTTAAAAGAGTAGGGGAAGTATAAACGTTTACCAGTATGTTAATTGCCCAGACTGAATGGTTCTATGTCAATTAGAAAAGCTATAATGCCAAATAACAATGTACTTTATAACATAGGTGAACTAAAGTAATCCACAGAACGTCATCACCAACCATCCAAATGTAATAAGGATTTATCTTTTCTCTGCAGGGGATATCAATACTCCTTCCTGTCTTCAACTAAGAGGAACCTGATATTCACAACAGACACGACTTAAAAGTCAAACTCTCCTTATCAAGTGCACACTTGAGAATATATAAACTGCATGAATGCACACACACACGCATATATATATATATATATATATATATATATATATATATATGTGTGTGTGTGTGTGTGTGTGTGTGTGTGTGTGTGTGTGTGTGTGTGTGTGTGTGTATTTGTGTGAGTGTGTGTTTTGGGACCACAGGTTTTCATTTAAACAATTCTCATATAAATAATATATATGCACAATCACACACACACATATATATATATATACATATATATATATGTATATATATGCATATATATATATATATATATATATATATATATATATATATATATATATATATTCATATGTGTGTGTGTGTGTTATATCCACTACATTTTGATTTCCTTACTTTTTGGATCCGGCCATCAACACAAAACACAAATGTTAGAACAAATGAAGCCACAATTCTTTCAATATAGATTAGAATTGACGAATGTAAGCATGGTTGAGTTTGAGAATCAAAGCATTATTGGCGAATTTAAAAGAAAAAAAAACAGCCTTTGAAACTTTTTTTTTTTTTCATGACAACCAGCACCAGAAAATCCGAATTGCAATTAACATAGTATTTGTTCACTATAATCATCATAATTGCACACATTTTGTTGCACAAGAAAATGCTTAATATCATTGTATTATTCTAATTCATTATATACTCATTTAACATGAAACCTCGGAATTACTGTCATTCATAACAGATTAAATAAAAATGCTTTTTGTACTACGGAACTCTACAAAACTCGAAGTAAAATACCGCAAATCATTAAAATCACCAACCATGGAAGTGACAAAAACAACAAAAACTGCGATTCAAGAGCAACAAACACGCCCTTTCAAGAACATCTCATGTACCATTAAGGTGATGACAAGCATCAACAATGCAGGAAGTGACAACAAAGAAAATAACAAAGAAAAAAGAAAAGAATAGATTACGCTAGTGACGTCGGCTGAAGAGTCAAGTGGTATTCTTCTGAATAACTGCCCCGTCGAGTCACTATGATTATATAGGACTTGTCAAAACACCAGCAGTTACTTCTAAAGCGTAATGGCAGATGGGATATAAGAACCTAGCTGGGAAAGGTCTTCAACGTCATATAATTACCCTGAGCTGCATGCAATTGGGCTAAAAGTTACATATAACGTCAGCAGTCGTTTTACAGGGATGGATTTGGATATATGAATTTGGGCTATATGGACCGGTACTGGGGCCGAGGATGCCATTCAGTGCCCCGGTGCAACTGGGGGAAAACTCTGCAGTTACGCTGCGAAATAAAAGCAGAGTTTCGATAGCGAGATGTAGGAGGAAGTGGGAACCCGTGGTATGGTAGAAAACCAAAAAGTGAGTGCATCTAACGGCCAAAGAGATGTTGCAAAAAGCCTTAAAAGTAATGCCTACAGTTCATCGCGTGAGGTCCACTGATTGTACGACTCACTTGCTGAGTCTTTTCAGATAATGAAAACACCAATGATACACAATCAAGACTATCTTCCCTGACTTGCCACCATTATAAAACAAACAACAAATTTAATGGGTAAATGAAATTCCATCTCTGATGTCTATCAACTAAGCTTCAAATGTGTAAATGCCAAACAACAACTCATATTATGAAACGATTGTAATTGATTTTCGAACCATACCCGAGACATTCTTTATACGTACAAAGCAAAGATAAAATACTCGGTAAAAAGAATATTTGTCTCTTGCCTTACTGTGTTTCATTCTAACCCGCTGGTTCCAAAGAAACATGATTATACATCAATTTCTACAGTCTTAGAGATTTTTGAAATGACACATACCTTGATATGCAGTGTCGAAATTTCAGTTTGCATGAAGCATTGACAAAATGACTAACATCCAGCAACCCCCCCCCCCCCAACCACCACCAAAATAAATGTTGCTATTGTTAGATTAGGTTGGCTAAGTTCTATATAATTATGGAAACATTGAGATTGGCCGGAATGGAGCAGGACTTGACTTCTTGAGTTACCTGCACCTTTCAAAGTCTTCCTAGCACCTCTAAGCTTTACTTACAAAAAGTAATAAAATGAGATGTCCATTTCTACTATAAAATCGACCGTTTTCGTGTTTTTATTTATTACCCTATGTGATTTTCGTTAATTTGATCCATATTTCGGTCTTGCTTATTTGAGTGTTTTTATGGTGAAACAATGAAACTTTAAATTTATACTATTCTTACTTTTAAATCCTGTCTCTAACCACAAAAACCAACAGATTCTTCATCCTCCTCAAGATTGTGAACAATGGCGGCATAAAAGTAAACGCACACTGACATACTGAGACGACAAGTGTCAACGAATACGGGTGATGATAAAAAGCGAGGGTAAAAAACCTATCATCTGATCAGATATAGAATTACATATTGTGATGTCACAGTGGCCTCAGTGACGTGAGTCTTCGTTGATCTTTCATGGGAGCGACTTATGAGGTACGGTGTGAAATGTGCGGATGCGAAACCGTTTCAAATATTCTTGGTAGTCAGATGTTTTAGCGGCAAAAAAAAGTGGCCAGCATTTTGTTTTGTTTTGATTATACATAAATATTCTCTCTCTCTCTCTCTCTCTCTCTCTCTCTCTCTCTCTCTCTCTCTCTCTCTCTCTCTCTCTCTCTCTCTCTCTCGACTGGTGTCTTACTCCCCCTCAGTCATACGTATGGTTTATATATCACCAAGACATAAAACAAAGTTTTATTACCCCTCTTCTTAAAGGGCTATCCTATAGCGTACTTGTAGACGTATATTTCACATGCAACGCATCTATGTCTTTCCAGAATGATGTGGTCTACTCATAAAGCTAAAAAAATACGACTTAAAGTAAAAAATTGGGCATTGTGACGTTGTTAGCATCAATAGTGCTTTTACCAAATCACAATAAAATAACTACAGTATATGCTAAGCGGCTGTAATTAGATATATTCTCTCCTAACTTTCTTTGAAAATGCCGTAATATATTGCTATAAGAATACTAATCGCGATTTAAAATAACTGGATAATAGCCAATAGCTATATTATATACAGGAACGCAGGGTGGTTCTGGCGATGTTTAACGTATATCAATTCTATTACCTTTACTAATCGTCCTAGAAGACTAAAATGCTAAGATTCGATATAAGATTGTTATTCATCAGTTATTCCTAAATATTTGGTTTCGTATTTAAAATGAGAATATGCTTCTCTTCTTGCTTGAAATTGAGTAACGGAGAGACAAAATATCGATACGTTGAGTAATATCTATTCTTAACATTTGATAAATAATAAAAGCAACGTGATTCAATAAAAATGAAGGAAATTCAAAATAAAATATATTGCTAACTAAAATATTTACCCGTCAGTGGGACACCGCAAGTGTAGGTAGACCAGCAAGTACAAATACGCAAAACCTAAATGTGAACTTTCCTATTGCATGTACCAAGTTTAAGACACATGCTGTACACCATCTCAGTTGTTAAGCTTAAGTGAGACACTGGCAGAGGACGTCAAGAGTTAGATGGAGATGGCTGTTTTAGGAAAAGGGATAGAGACAAATGGAAAAAAATGATAAGGATCCACGTCTCAATTCCTTGCTAAATTTATTCTTGAAATTCCACATCAAAAGGGTTTTAATAAACGACCTAATGCATCATAATTGCCAAGCATTTAAAATCGTGTGACGAGATAAAATTATATTTTACATAAAGTAACTTCTCAGTAAAATTACTGTATGGCACTAGTGCAGACCAAACCCACTTGAAAGGATGGAGATCATTACGAGAATACTGGAGAGAAACCCAGAGAGAATGCAAGGACCCTTACCGCAAAACACTAACCAATCTTTGGAATCCAAAGGCCAGCTATAAAAGATGCTCCATCCGTCAGATACCTTTCGGGTTAAAACATTTTCAGGTGGTAGATGATCCTACCACAACTCCTGTTATTAGCTATGTATGTGGAGTTAATCATAATCATGATATAATGGTCTACTTTTCTATAAAGTACAGTATACCATTATATTTCACAATGGACATTCACCCAGTCTTTAATCGGTAATGTATTCCAGTCGTTCAAGAAAACTCAAACCACAACTATGACGTCCTGTCCCATATCAAAGGGATTAAACATTGAATGCTATTTCCACATCCATGAAAAGTGAATGGCCATATTTCACAAATTGAAAAAGAACTTATTCCTATTCAGGCTTGTCTTACGTAGTTCTTTTCTAAGTTCTCAGTGACCCATAGCATTGTAAAAGAAATATCTTACATAAAAGAACTACTTCATTTACACAATTACATGAGGAATTGATGAGGTTAAACAAAGGATAGCAAAAGCAAGGTCACTGAGGTAAATGAATATTACCAAAATAAATGTTTTGGGAGTAAATGCACGATGATACAACCATAGTTAACGGGTAAATGAAAGTTATCAAAAGTATAGTTAAGAGAATAAATAAATATTAGCAACAGCAAGATCATAAGGGTAAATGAATGTTATCAAAAGTATAGTTATAAAGATAAATTAATATTACTAAAAGAAAGATCATATGGGTAAATGAATATTAGCAAAAGTACACTTATGAGAATAAATATTAGCAACAGCATGACCACAAGGTTAAATGAATGTTATCAAAAGTATAGTTATGAGAATAAATGAATATTAACAAAATTAAGATCATAATAGGTAAATGAATATTAACAAAATTAAGATCATAATAGGTAAATGAATATTAACAAATATATAGTTATAAGAATAAACGAATAGTAGCAAAAGTGAGAGATTACATGAGTACATGAATGTTAGCAAAATTATATCAATAAAAATAAAATAGTATTAGCAAAAGTAAGAACAATAGGGTAAATGAATATTATAAAAAATAAGATCAGATAGGTAAATGAATATTAGTAAAAGTAACATCACAAGGGTAAATAAATGTTGGCAAAAGAAAAGTTATGAGGATAAATGAATATGTTGCGAGGTAAATGTTAGGTAATAACAGAAAAGCAAGGTGAATGTAACCGACTTTATTCAATAAGATAACTAGCTTCTATGGAAAGAGTTGAGGGCAACAATGGCACAAAAATTCAAACGGTGTGAAACATGAAATAACACGCTTAAACAATTTTTTTAGTGACTGACAGCTACCTCGCTACAATTGGTGACACTGCGTAACTTTATTCAACAAAATAACAAGCTTATATAAAGGCAGTTGAAGGCAACAATGACAAAAAATCCAGCAATGTGAAACATGCACTGGTAAGCTAATGCAGGTTTTTTTTATTATCAGTGCACGAGAGAGAGCAAGAAATATAGATCAGATGGGAATAAAAAATAGTGGCAAACATAAGATCAGATGGGTAAATAAATATTAGCAAACGTATAGTTATATATAAAGGGTAAAAATGAATTTTAGCAAAAGTATGATCACAAGGGTAAAATGAATGTTAGCAAAATTAAGATCACAGGAATAAAGGAATATTAGTAAAAGTGAGAGTCGGGATGCCAGAAAACTTCAAATCAATCAATATTAGCAAAAGTAAGATCACAAGGGTAAAATGAAGGTTAGAGAAAGATCACAAGATTAAAATGGAGGTTAGAGAAAGATCACAAGATTAAAATGAATGTTAGCAAAAGTAAGATCACAAGGGTAAAATGAAGGTTAGAGAAAGATCACAAGATTAAAATGAATGTTAGCAAAAGTAAGATCACAAGGGTAAAATGAAGGTTAGAGAAAGATCACAAGATTAAAATGAATGTTAGCAAAAGTAAGATCACAAGGGTAAAATGAAGGTTAGAGAAAGATCACAAGATTAAAATGAATGTTAGCAAAAGTAAGATCACAAGGGTAAAATGAATGTTAGAGAAAGATCACAAGATTAAAATGAATGTTAGCAAAAGTAAGATCACAAGGGTAAAATGAATGTTAGAGAAAGATCACAAGATTAAAATGAATGTTAGCAAAAGTAAGATCACAAGGGTAAAATGAATGTTAGAGAAAGATCAAAAGATTAAAATGAATGTTAGCAAAAGTAGTATCACAAGGGTAAAATGAATGTTAGCACAAGTAAGATCACAAGAGTAAAATGAATGTTACCAAAAGTAAGATTACAGGGGTAAGATGAATGTTAGCAAAAGTAATATCACAAGGTTAAAATAAATGTTAGCAAAAGTAAGATCACAAGGGTAAAATAAATTTTAACAAAAGTAAGATCACAGCAGTAAAATGTATTTTAGCAAAAGTAAGATTACAGAGGTGAAATGAATGTTACCAAAAGTATGATCATAAGGGTAAAATGATTGTTAGCAAAATTAAGATCACTGGGGTAAAATGAATGTTAGCAAAAGTAAGATCAATAGAGTAAAATGAATGTTAGCATAAGTATGATCACAGAAGTAAAATGAATGTTATCAAAAGTAAGATCACATGAATAAAGGAATACTAGCAAATATGAGACCCAGGATGCCAGAAAACTTCAAATCAATCAATATTAGAAAAAGAAAGATCACAAGGGTAAAATGAATGTTACCAAAGTACGATCACATGGTAAAATGAATGTTAGCAAAAGTAAGATCACAAGGGTAAAATAAATGTTAGCAATAGTAAGATCACAAGGGTAAAAGAAATGTTAGCAAAAGAAAGATCACAAGGGTAAATTAATGTTTGCAAAAGTAAGATCACAAGGGTAAAATAAATGTTAGCAAAACTAAGATCACAAGGGTAAAAGAAATGTTGGCAAAAGAAAGATCACAAGGGTAAAATAAATGTTAGCAAAACTAAGATCACAAGAGTAAAATTAATGTTTGCAAAAGTAAGATCACAAGGGTAAAATAAATGTTAGCAAAACTAAGATCACAAGGGTAAAATAAATGTTTGCAAAAGAAAGATCACAAGGGTAAAATAAATGTTAGCAAAACTAAGATCACAAGGGTAAAATTAATGTTTGCAAAAGTAAGATCACAAGGGTAAAATAAATGTTAGCAAAACTAAGATCACAAGAGTAAAATTAATGTTTGCAAAAGTAAGATCACAAGGGTAAAATTAATGTTGGCAAAAGAAAGATCACAAGGGTAAAATAAATGTTTGCAAAAGAAAGATCACAAGGGTAAAATAAATGTTAGCAAAACTAAGATCACAAGGGTAAAATTAATGTTAGCAAAAGAAAGATCACAAGGTTAAAATGAATGTTAGCAAAAGTAAGATCACAATGGTTAAATTAATGTTTGCGAAAGAAAGATCACAAGGGTAAAAGAAATGTTGGCAAAAGAAAGATCACAAGGGTAAAATAAATGTTAGCAAAAGTAAGATCACAAGGGTAAAATTAATGTTGGCAAAAGAAAGATCACAAGGGTAAAATAAATGTTAGCAAAACTAAGATCACAAGGGTAAAATTAATGTTGGCAAAAGAAAGATCACAAGGGTAAAATAAATGTTAGCAAAACTAAGATCACAAGGGTAAAATTAATGTTGGCAAAAGAAAGATCACAAGGGTAAAATTATTGTTAGCAAAAGAAAGATAACAAGGGTTAAATTAATGTTGGCAAAAGAAAGATCACAAGGGTAATATGAATGTTAGAGAAAGAAAGATCACAAGGGTAAAATAAATGTTTGCAAAAGTAAGAACACAAGGGTGAAACTCATGTTAGCAAAAGTAAGATCACAAGGGTAAAATGAACATTAGCAAAAGTAAGATCACAAGAGTAAAATTAATGTTTGCAAAAGTAAGATCACAAGGGTAAAATGAATGTTAGCAAAAGTAAGATCACAAGGGTAAAATGAATGTTAGCAAAAGTAAGATCACAAGGGTAAAATGAATGTTAGCAAAAGAAAGATCACAAGGGTAAAATGAATGTTAGCAAAAGAAAGATCACAAGGGTAGAATAAATGTTAGCAAAACTAAGATCACAAGGGTAAAATTAATGCTAGCAAAATAAAGATCACAAGGGTAAAATTAAAGTTAGCAAAAGATAGATCACAAGCGTAAAATGAATGTTAGCAAAACTAAGATCACAAGGGTAAAATGAATGTTAGAAAAAGTAAGATCACAAGGGTAAAATAAATGTTTGCAAAAGTAAGAACACAAGGGTGAAACTCATGTTAGCAAAAGAAAGATCACAAGGGTAAAATAAATGTTAGCAAAAGAAAGATCACAAGCGTAAAATGAATGTTAGCAAAAGAAAGATCACGAGGGTAAAATGAATGTTAGCAAAAGAAAGATCACAAGGGTAAAATAAATGTTAGCAAAAGAAAGATCACAAGCGTAAAATGAATGTTAGCAAAAGAAAGATCACGAGGGTAAAATGAATGTTAGCAAATGAAAGATCACGAGGGTAAAATGAATGTTAGGAAAAGAAAGATCACAAGGGTAAAATGAATGTTAGCAAATGTAAGATCAGTAAGATAAAATAAATGTTAGCAAAAGAAAGGTCATAAGGTTAAAATTAATGTTAACAAAAGAAAGATCCCAAGGGTAAAATGAATGTTAGCAAAATTATGATCAAAAGGGTAAAATAAATGTTAGCAAAAGAATGATCACAAGAGTAAAATGAATGTTGGCAAAAGAAAGATCACAAGGGTAAAATGAATGTTAGTAAATGTAAGATTACGAGGGTAAAATAAATTTTAGCAAAAGGAAGATAAAAAGGGTAAAATGAATGTTAGCAAAGGTAAGATCACAAGGATAAAGGAATATTAGCAAAAGTTAGAGCACAAAGATAAAGGATTATTAGGAAAGTAACAGCCAGGATGCCAGAAAACTTCAATACAATCAATATTAGCAAAAGTAAGACCACAAGGGTAAAAGAATGTTAGCAAAAGTAAGATCACAAGGGTAAAATGAATGTTAGCAAAAGTATACTTATGAGAATAAATCAATGTTAACAACAGCAAAATCCCAAGGGTACAATGAATGTAAGCAAAATTATAGTTGTAATGGTAAGTGAATATTAGTACAAGTAAAATCACAAAGGTAAAATGAATGTTAGCAAAAATATAATTATGATGGTAAATGAATATTAGTAAAAGTAAGATCACAAGGATAAATGAATGCTAGCAAAAGTATATTTATGAGAATAAAATAATATTAGTAAAAGCAAGATCACAATGGTAAAATTAATGTTAGCAATAAAACGTGATACCGATGCTACAAAAGGGACAAGAGAGAAGGCAAGTAGTAGGACCTGCGTCAAAGGACTGGAACTGAAGAATAATATTATCAAAATGTGGAGAGTTACTAGCCCAATGTTGATCGTATGTGAGAATCATTGACACAACTGTCCTTTCTGGAAATGTAGCTAGGATATTAAATGTAAATAAATACAAGAGCTGGAGACTGCAGAAATTAATAGTTTGTATAATACAAGTTACGTAGGAAATGGCAAAAAAAAATGTACAACAAAATTGAAAGCCAGAATGAGACGGCAAAAGCATATGTAGACTAAAGGTAGTGCAAAAGGTGCTTGAATGGCCAGAACCTTGTCTCAGAGGTATGAGAACATTTGAATGATATCGGAAAGGGGGGAGGGGTAGAGTACCCCCGGTAGTGTGCGTGGGGGAAGGGGATGCTAAACATGTTATTGATGAGCGTTTTGTCTAGGTATATACAGTGGCTGATACTGTCTAAGTTATCACAAAGGACTTCAGCATTTATCAGATAACTTAGGCTTGAGACACCATGGACAAGTTTGCATATTCATGTATAAAAATGCCCTACAAAATACCATGTACAGAATCTATTCATTTAAGCTTTAAAACTTAAATATATGACTTTTGAACATATCATGTTGGGTAAGGTACGTATCCAATTCAATCTTGGAGAGAGAGAGAGAGAGAGAGAGAGAGAGAGAGAGAGAGAGAGAGAGAGAGAGAGAGAGAGAGAGAGAGAGAGAGAGAGTGTGTAATATGAGTATATTTATTTTCACAAGTACAGTGTTAACGCATTCGAATTGCGGATTATCGATCCCAGTCGGGGGGCTGTGAGTTTAATCTGTTTGCTGGAGAGGTTACTGCTGTGGTTGGGCACTAGATGGTGGGGGGGGGGGGATTCGCGGTGAGCGTCGCTTCAGATAATACTGAAACTGAAACCAGACACCGGAGAGAACGAGAAACAACTTTTCATTAAAAATCTATATTTTTCATGGACCATACTTTTGTTATAAATTTCAAAAGGAATCCAATATCTAGGTACACAGTAGTGTAACGACAAATTGTAATACTCTATCTAGTATAACGATGATTCCATGACTTGCACTGCACAGCTCCGAAAATATACTTGTATGCGCGTAAAAGTCTTTCCTCTAAGTCAAATAAGACATTTGCTAAATATGAAGACCCAATCAAAACACTCAAATATCAATTCTGAAAAATAAACAAATCACAATAGGTTTTAAATTGATGTCTGAGAAAAACATTCAATCCGTCGTTGCATCATGCCACGCATGTGATCTTCCTGTGACGCCATCCCAAGGGACCTTTTTAGAAGTAACTCCTATTGAATATCCCTCTGGGAATTCATCCCTCCTTCCACTCTTCCCTTACCACCAGCCTCGTCCATTTTCACACTCACTGACTTTGAGGTATTTCCTCTGTGCTAATTCAGATGTCCTCTCCGGTGGCAAACTGACAACCACCTAATGTCAGCTCTCAATCGCCAAATTGATTGCAACATTTCCGTTGCTAAACGAAGCATTTGACAACCATGTGATTCTGGGGCTTGGCTAACTCTGTTTCACTTACTCCGAGACAGCAGGGCTGGATAGAACTGGTTGAAGTATCGGAGAAAAATCACAGGAATAACCGATTGTTATGTTGATTTTGGCATTTGTAATGGTTATGGCGCAAACATCAATCTTATTGGTATTTGCGATTATCAACTCTTAGATAATATAGCCATAGGATGCCGTAAATTGATGGGAACGATATGATGATATTAACGGGGCATGTTACGAAAACGAGTATAATTAGCCAAATTGCCTCTGAAATCTTATAGTAAGGATGAACAATCTGCATACGGTTCACATATTTCAATAATTTAGAGTGAAAATATCTCGGAAAAAGGGAAGCACTACGAGAATAATGTAATAATGGAGATCATTTACGATCTGCCTTAGTAAGAATATATTCTTAGTCTTATTTTCCTCTAACATTAGGGATTTTCTGCATTAGTTTCAGATTACAAATTAATCCTTATTTCTTTTACATGTAGCCTATCATTTAATATGCATCTTAACCTTATCTCAAAACATCATCATCTTATCTAGAAAATTTCGATCCTTAAAAAAAAGCAACAAATATTCTCAGAAATAAGATTAACTCATCTCGCAGTGTAATTTTCTTCAAGAAAAATTCAACTTCAAAACCTGATTTTAGTTTCTACAGAATAAAAATCCCAATTTCTTATTACAATCGTATGGGGAATATAAAACCTCACTTTCTAATTCCAATGTCCTCAAGAATGTTTCCAAAAAATCGAGTTATTTTTATGATTATTATTATTATCATTACCATTATTATTGTTATTATCATCAGCTAAGCTACAAACTCAGCTGGAATAGTAAAATGCAGCAACCCCAAGGGTTTAAAGGTTTAAAGGCCGCTCATTAATGGCAGAGGAAAGGGACAGTGATATAGCCCTAGCAAGCAGGACAATGCCCCTCTTCATCGAAGCTGAGATCAGGGATGGCCTAACAAGGGCTGCTGATGACTTAACAAGTAAACATATAAGCTCCCCAAAACTCCCCACCCTTAACTTACAAGGATGGTAAGGTTGCAGCCAATAAAGGAACTAATGCTTTTGAGCGGGACTCGAACTCCAGTCTGACGATTACCAGTCAGGGACGTTACGAGAGAGGCCACGACATAGGAGTTGAAATAGATCAGTCATAAATAAACAATGAAACGAGACTCATGTCAACCTTTTCAACAACTAGCATTCGCAACAAGTTTGAACTTCTAAAGTTGTACTGATTCAACCACAAGATTAGGTAGAGTATCCAAAAATCTGTTCATAGCTAGAAATAACATCTGGAATACTGTGTAATATTGAGCTTTATTATAAGCAATGCATAACTTCTGTAAATAACTACATACACGATGGTACACTCAGGGTAGATCTGAATGGAAAGGATGGTCAGAATTATGACAAATCTTACACACAAAGAACTAACATGTCGTGTTCTTTCTAGATATAATTCAAAATCTAGGATCCTGCTCTTAATTCCTTCTAAAATGAAAGTTATCAAACAGTTGTTATAATTCATTAAGGAGGTACAATCTTAGTTATTTCTCACTGTGATAAGGGTGTAAGAATACTACGACCTTGCGTCCTGTATGTCGTAAAAAACGACCAAAAGGACAGCTGATTCCTTCCAGTCTTGCTTATAATCAAAAGGCTAGGCTCACTTCCAATAGCTGTGGTTGATGTATGCAAGGGCATGAAATCGTAAAATCCCTCAGACAAATCATTAACCATGCCTGATGCTATTAGTAATATGCATGTGGCTAGAACGTCCCCAACGGGCGTCAGGATCCCCCTACTGGGCTACTGGCGTGATAAATAGACGAAGGGTACCACAGGGCTCACGACTGCAGCCAAAGAAGCTAGTGACAGGATGGAAGATCAGAGAAGTTACTTGGAGTGTTCGTACTCTAACGGGAAGATTGAGGGAGATAGCAGATGTGATGGAGAGGTGGAGGATAGATATCCTGTGTGTGTAGGAGACAAGCGGGAAAGGAAGTGGAGCATGAGAGAAAGGAAATGGGTATAAGTTCTATTACAGCAGTCACGAGAGGGAAGAAAATGAGTTAAGGTCATAATAGGCGATAACCGGGAGAAAAAAAATGGTAGAAGAGAATAAATAAGAGGCTTTTAAAGATTTCAATGATGATATAGGATCAGATGGTAAATGTAATTTCAGCATATGCCCCTCAGATGGGTTGCCAAGAACAAGAAAAAGAAGGATTTTGACAAGAGTTTGAAGCGGCTATTGCAACAGTGAAAAGGTAGGAGAAAGTAATCATAGAGCAGACATGAATGGTAGAGTGGGGAAGAGAAGGGATGGAAATGAGGAAGTACATGGAGGCCATGGGTTTGGAATTAAAAATAAAAATGGGGACTATATATTAGAGATGGCACAGAATTTTGAATAGACATGTATGAGCGCATGGGTCCAAAAATTGGCTAAGCACCTGATAACCTATGAAAGTGGAGGAGTGGAAAGTTAAATACATTACAAAATGGTTAGAGGAGTTAACAAAACAATGTGATGAACTTTAAAGTGATTTTGGGATAGGCATGTGTTAAACAACATAAACAGGTAGTGATGGTTTTTAAAATGAGGGGTAGGAAGCCCATGAAGAGAAAGAGGAGATCTAGAATTTAGATTCGGGACCTTAAAGGAGAAAGTGGTGAGCAGTTTAGTAGTATCAGGCAGGCAGAGAGAGAGAGAGAGAGAGAGAGAGAGAGAGAGAGAGAGAGAGAGAGAGAGAGAGAGAGAGAGAGAGAGTTGAACTTGGAAATTGGACTGGGTATGAGAGTGGAAAATATCTGAGTGGATATGAAAGAAATATTTGTAGGGGAAACAGAAGAACTAATAGGAAGAACGAACAGATGTGTTCTATTGAAAGGAGAAAAGTGGTGGTGGGATGGAGCAGTGTTACACTTCTCTGTCCCACCACCACTTTTCAAACAGGACTGGAAAGTAAGGCACACAGAGGGTGCAGAAGAACGGTACACAGAAGGAGAAAATTCGAGGAGCAAAATAGGTATAGCTATTGGAATAGTGGTAGATCGATTGAATGAAAGGCTAGGAACATGATAAGGAGAAAAGGATACCTTATAAGATTTCAGCCTTGAGGAAAAAGGCGAAGACAGAATTTGGGGCAACAGGGAATCATCAAGAATAGAGATGAAAATATTTTGCAAAGGGATGAAGACATTAAGAGGAAATGGATAAAAATATTTTGAAGAACTATTAAATACTTAAAATGTGAGAGAAAAGATGGGAGAAGCATAAAAGGTAGAGGGGGGGGGGGGGGGCCAGTGGTCAGTGATGGAGATACGGAATACAAAAGGGAAGAAGTCATTGAGTAAAATGAAAAATGGTAAAGCACCAGGTCCATCACAGTTTCAAATTGAAATGGTCATAATACTAGCTACAGAGGGAGAAGATTGGATGCTAGATCTATTAAGAGCAATATGGAAAGAGGAAATAATGCCTAAAGACTGGCAGGAGAGTCTACTGGTATCTACTGTATATTTAAGCGGAGAAGTGATGTCATGGAATGTGGTAACTACAGGGGAATCAAAGTAACATAACATGGTTTGAAAGTTTTTGAGAGGGTACTACATAAGATATTGTAAAGATTGGGAAACGACAATAAAGATTCATGTAGGAGAACGGGACTGCGGATGCCATTTTTATGGTAAGGTAGCTACAGGAAAAGAGGCTAGAGGGAAACCAAAAGATCTTCTGTGCTTTTGTAGATCTAGAAAAGTCTTATGATAAAATACTAAGAGAAATGATGGTTTGGTGCTTAAGAATGAGGGAAGTCCCATAGAAGATAGAATGGATGAGATGATGTATATAAGAAAAAGGCCCAAAGTAATAACAGCAGTTGGAGAAATAGAAACCTTTGAAGTTAGTGTTGGATTACACCAGCGGTCAACATTAAGCTAACTTTTATTTGTGGTGGACATGAATGTGTTAAGTGAAGAGATCAGAAATGAAGAGTTGTGGCAGTAGCTATATGCAGATGATTTGGTGATTACCGCTGAAAATGAGGAAGACTTACAGAGAAGGGCTGTAGACTGGCAAGAGACTTTGGAAAAGTGTGGGTTGAGGGTAAATATAGATAAGACTGAGGTTATGGTGAGCAGTAAGGAATGTAGGGACAGTATAGCCATACAGGAAAGTAGAGGCCCAGTTATACTTGAGATATCCTATAAATCAGGAGGGAGGATATGAGGCTGAAGTTGAGAACAGGATAAAAGCAGCATGGGAAAAGTGGAGGGAGGTAGCGGGAGTGGTATGTGATAAGACGATGCCAATCAAGCTAAAAGTCAAGATCTATAGCACAGTAATAAGACCAGTATTAATGTATGGATCGGAAACGTGGGCCATCTAAGACGAAAAAAGGAAGTAAAACTATAGTGAGCATAGATGAGAATGCCGAGATTTATTATTGGAATATCACTGCTTGAAAGATTGGAAAAAAGATGAAATAAGAATGGAAGTCGTACTAAAGATTACAGAGGTGACAAGAGTGTCACGGCTGATATGGAGGGATAACGGTGGGAAAGAAGAGGAATAGGAATCTTGAGTTAATATCAGGAATGCACAAGCTGCACTTAATTTGCAGCCAAATAACACACCGGATTGGTTAGCCCACATTCTTTTTTTTCATGATAGTAGCCTCGAAAGAATTATACACTAAATTCAGTTCCTTTTTAGTCAATAAGATTTTACATCTTATGTAAAGCACGAATTTTATTCTCGTTTCTGTTTTCTTTAGCAATTTTTACAAACATCATAAAAGTTTTAATAGCGACAATAAACTCGCAACGTCTGCATTTCCAATATTACATGAAAAATTTTCAGACAAAAACTTAGAGATTAAAACGGAAATTGATTAAATATTCTCTTTCCCCGGTAAGATTTGAATAATAACATCCAAATATAACACCGTTGGTAAAAATTCTCATTTGGGATGGAGACTTTATCATTCGTTTCCTGTCTAATTTCTAAGTATTCACTGGAAAGAAACTCAACACTAATAAAAAAAAAAAGTAGAAGAACATATATAAAAATATACTAGGAGAACATTGTGGTTAAAATGTTCATGGAAATTGGTGAACCTGTCCAGTAAAATCGACATAAAAAAATGTGTATATACATTTATATATTTCATAATGTAGTAATAACACTATTAATAATAATAATGAATATTAATGATAAAAATAATTATCAATAATAATAATTTTTAATAATAATTATAAATATTAATGATTATCAACAATAATAATAATTATCAACAATAATATTAATTATTAATAATAATCTACATTTTACTTGAACTTTTCCATCCTCTAGCCAGCATCAAATTTCAGTGAATGACAATTTCTCACTACTTCGCCAATAGCAGTTACAGATATCAATCCCTTTAACAAGAAAATAATATGCAATATCTATCTCTCTCTCTCTTCGGTGCCAATGACCTTAGATGTCAGGATGCCAGGAAACATTGGAACTTTGAGCGATACATAAAGACTTCTAATTGCACACGCTATAATTGGACGTTTAAACTTACTCCAGACAATTATTTCAAAAGGAAACCATTTCCCATAGAAGTTTAGGTGTAATCACGAACGATGCTAACTGGAAAATGCGCATAGGGAGACTCAGTCACAAATAATAATAATAATAATAATAATAATAATAATAATAATAATAATAGATATGTCGTATATAAATAATGAAAATAAATTTATCAACCTGGTCAACGAAAAAAGCATTTGCAACAAGTTTAAACTGAAGTTCCACCGATTCAAGCACTAAATTAGGAAAATCGTTCCCCAATCTGGTCACATCTGGAATAAAACTGCTGCAATAGAAAACTGTTTAGTGTGGAGCCCAATGATTGAGACGGTAAGGCTGTCAAAATTATCAGCAAACCTAGTACTACGTACACGGTGGTACACTCCGATATGATCTGAATGCAAAGCAAGGTCTGAATTATGAAATCCATGCTACATGCATAAAGAACTAACTGAACGACATTGCCTGAGACTGATATTCAAATCATGAATAAGGAATTTAACACACTGCAAGTTTTTGTCAAAAAATTAACATAAGAAACAAGTAACTGAAGACCAGACAGGAGAACAATGCAGAAAACAAGGTAAAATGAAAGAATTGAAACATTTCCTCATGATAGACAGGTCACCGAAAATCTTAAAATACCTTCAGAATGAGCCAGTGTTTTGTGCAATTGAAGAAAAAACAGGAGGAATGTTTCTCAAAACTAAATTTGCAATTAAGAATCTCAACTAGAATTTCAAATGAGTTGTATAGAATTAAAGGTATTGTCGATGCAAAGATCTGGATCTTGAAGAGAAACTGTCCTTGACCTTCTTACAACCATACTTTGAGTTTTGTCAAGGTTCAACTTAATCGCCAATGATTTACACCATGCACTACTTTTAGCTAGATCTCTATTAAGGGGAATCAGCAACTAAAAGTCTGCATTCAGGAGATGGAATTGATGCAGAGTAGTAACATCTGCCTATGCAACGAGATTGTTTTCTGAATCAAACCACATATGCGTATATATTACATGTAAAGTAGCTGGCCGAGAATACTACCCTGTGGATCATCACATATTGCATTCCTATAGTCACTATGATGTCTGTCAACAACTACTTTTTGCAATTTATTACTAAGAAAATTAGGTTTGTCGTGACTTAGTAGTAACGTCTTCTCTACCTGGTGATCGCCAGACTGGGGTTCGAATCCCGCTCAAACTCGTGAGTTCTTTTAGTGTCTGCAACCTCACCATCTTTGTGAGCTAAGGAGAGGCTTTGGGGGAGCCTACAGGTCGACTTGCTGAGTCATCAGCAGTCATTGCCTGACCCTTCCTGGTGTTAGCTTGAGTAGACAGGGGGCCTGGGCGCTGATCATAAGTATATATGGTCAATCTTTAGGGCATTGCCCTGCGTGCAAGGGCAATGTTACTGTACCTTGCCTCTGCCATTCCTGAGCGATCTTTTAAACCTTTAAATGTAATAAACTGATAAGAAGAGTTAAATGTAATACACTGATAAGAAGAGACCCGTCTACTCTTATCTAAGTCCGAAAACTAGGGATAAATGATTAACGCAGTCAAAGGCAGCTCTAAAATCAGGCCAATCACAGGAACTTCCTGATCATATCAAGGGAGTTCTGTAAGTCATTGGAAAATGTAATGGCATAGTATCGTAGCTCTTGCTCAGTGAACATCTCCGATGAAATGGCTGTACTTTCGTATTTTCATCTTTGTACATATTGTCATTTATATATTACATATATACATACACACAAATATGTTGAGTTTTAAAGTAACAAAGAGTCACCTTCACAACGATGATAACTGATATATAAAGTCTACTATGTCGGAACTTGCCATCTCGACCATATATACATATACATATACACACACATATATATATATATATATATATATATATATATATATATATATATATATATACGGTATTGTTTCGAAAATAATGAATTTCAAAATTTCCAGATAAAAAATCTTTTCTACAACCGCTTTAATGCAGGCGAACGGCAAACCCATTTTCAATTTACAAATAGACACGTATAGGACAAGTGAGGGCCAGATTATGCTGGAAGTGCGCTGTTCCTACTCGGGTGGTCCTTGGTGAACTGCGCACAATGCGACACGACCCCATATAATAAGTGTATTGGGGCGTCTTCTCCTGAAAAGGGGCATTCGAGCGCACGTCCCTTCATGACGCCAGGCGCGTGGAATCCCTTCCTGAAGTGTCATGGCCTCATGGGGGACACTGCGTAATTCTTGCAGTCGCTAGCATGTGTAGGGGATACTTCCTGTCGCTGATGAAATACCCTTTGTTAATCGCATATTGTTCAGGAAGTAACTTATGGTGACAGAATCCTGCACTGAAAGAGGTCAATTTACGTCGTGGTTTATCAAAGCAGATATTCAACATAAATTCTCTCTCTCTCTCTCTCTCTCTCTCTCTCTCTCTCTCTCTCTCTCTCTCTCTCTCTCTCTCTCTCTCTCACTAAATCAACTTAGACTTCGTTTTATTATTGTAAATTACTTTCAAACAAAAACCATTGAACCCTATTTCTATGTAGTCCAAAACATACATTCTTAAATCAATTCAAAATACATAATTTGAGTAGTTGGAATGTTAATTGTATGAGAACAAAAGGGATTGAATGGAAAGTAGATGTCTTGAAATGAGTCTTCATTTCGACAAAAAAAAAAAAAAAAGAAAAAAAAAAAGAAAAAAATGTGCAATATGAACTTTTTTTGTTGATCTACATCTAAACGAACATTGAGAATCGAATAACAACAATTTGAAATGCATACCAATCAGCAGAAGGGAAAAGACTTAGAAGTTTTAAGGAAGTCAGCAATGTAATTCATTGAGTACTTCCACGTATTTAAGAACATAAATTTAAGTACATTTATATAGACAAGGTAAGAAAACATGAATATTAAGAGCTGTGCTTAATTCAAGGTTCCACCCTTTCAAAACTTACTTACAAAAAAGGTAAGTTTTCACGCAGTTTACACAATACCGAATTTTATCAGGGTCTTTTTCTTGAACAGATTAAGAAATAAATCTGTAAGAGAACGATTATAAGATAATCTGTCTTGTCATTCATCATCTGCATTATTTCTCCAAAACGCCAGGACGGAAGAATGGTTATATTTCATAAGATTTATTTATTACTTGTAGGAAGAATTGCGGAGCTGTTTGCAAAAGTCTGCAAACCTATGGTTGACATAAGGCGGATATTTCATGAACAATGGGGAAAAACGAAAATATAAACATCCATAACAAACACAATCCTGAAGCACGAAAGATTATTGAAATATTATCAAATATTATTATATAATTATTAAAAATATTATTAAAATATGAATTGGAATAAAGGCCAAAAGATATTTTAATATATTAATGGAAACCTTGCGTACTTCGGGGAAATTCTGCAAGAAATTAATGCATGCACTAAAACATATATGAAATTTTGTATTCCAATGCGACTTTTTAATTCTTATACCCAGATTTTTTCTTTACACGACACCTTAGTATCCTTGGAGAGAGAGAGAGAGAGAGAGAGAGAGAGAGAGAGAGAGAGAGAGAGAGAGAGAGAGAGAGAGAGAGAGAGAGAGAGAGAGAGAGAGAGAGTTAAAACGTCACCAATTATAAAGCAAAATCAAAGAACATCAGGAAAGGAACATACTGGATAGGCTATAGTTGATTGCAGAAAAAACTTTACAACTACTACAAGAAATAGTTGAGCCCAAGTCAGGCAATATCCTTAATTTATTTTCTCCTTACTTTACTATTACCCCACCCTCATTTTCTCTCTCTCTCTCTCTCTCTCTCTCTCTCTCTCTCTCTCTCTCTCTCTCTCTCTCCTCTCTCTCTGTGACACACACAGAGGGGATCAAATGGTCACGGATCACGTCCCTATCACTGTATTTAACTGTCAAAATAACATTTAAGTGTTGTATAAATGATCGTATTAAAAGTTAGAAGGCTCCTTCAAGGAATAATTAGGTAAAGGAATACACTATAATGAAAGCATTGTAAGGCACAATATTACAAATTGTATTTCCAAAATTTCAGTTGGACAAAAACACCAATCTTTAAATAGAAAACGAAATAGCATGAAATGTACCTTTCTGTTAACATGTTAATGGGATATATAACAAATACTTATAAATAGGAGAGATTTCCTAGAAGTTACAGCGGATGTATATCTCTTAAGCAATACGATAATAAAATGTACAGAAAATTTAATTATACGACTGAATTCCGTACGCAAAATAGAGTTGAGTTCTTTTGCTTGAGGGTACACTCGGACACATTATTATATGTTATTTCTCTTCCTCTTGTTTTTTAAAGCTTTTATAGTTAATATATGAAATATTTATTCTAATGCTGTTAATGCTCTAAGATATTTTATTTTAATTGTTGATTACTTTTCTTGTAGTTTCCTTATTTCCTTTCCTCACTAGGCTATTTTCCCTGCTGGAGCCGTCGGGCTTATAGCATTCTGCTTTTCCAACTAGGGTTGTAGCTCAGCATGTAATAATAATAATAATAATAATAATAATAATAATAATAATCCCACAAGCTTCCCACTACAAGAAACAAGTTGGCAAACGTCATGACATACAAAAACACAACAAAGATTCACAGTGGGCATCATGAAATAGGGAAATGTCCAAATAATGCTTATGACAAGAACAGCGAAGCCTGGGATACAATTCAATGCTCTTAGGACCATCAATTTATTCTTATCATTACGCAACATGTAATTTTCTTTCATTGAAATAAAGATTAAACGAGCATTTCAGGGGAATGCTAAAATAATGTCCTCCGACTTATTAGATGTAGTCTAGATAACTATTTTTATACCGTCAAATATATAAACGAACCGCAGAATTTCCCAATGACAGTTTTTTTCTCGTAAAAAGGCATCAGTCAAGTCATAAGGTCACTATTGCTGGTGCCATCTCAAATCACGGCATTAGATGGTTATGTCTAATATGGAGTCTCTGTCTCTATTTCGAGTTCAAAAGTTATAATCAAATTAAATTGGTGTACAGAATCTTAAAACCCATTAATTAGACTCTATAAATTAGAATGAAATATTGAGTCGTCAGACAAGAGCATTGATGCTCGTCTAACTATCACGGTCAACCTTTCAAATGGGTTAAAAGAAATTCCGCATATGCGGAAAACTATAATTCACAACTCGGTCAACATACACAAAATCAGTAGTTGAAATAATGAAGCTACAATAGAAATTCTTTCTTTTACAATGACATCGTAAAAAGTTGAAATTACATATATCTCAACAAAGCCTAAAAAATCCATTTATATTGTACAACACTGTTATGAAAGCAGCATCGTCTAACTGACAAAGGATGTCGGACATCTATCCCGCTCTTCAAGTGAATAATGACTCGCTATTCGGTAAATAATGACTCACCTTTGCGTCGGCAGAGGTACCGTTTCGTGTGACGAGTGAAATCACCGACTGCCAATGATGACATCATTGAGCTGGAGGAAAATTCACTGAACGCCGAAAACAATACGTCGATGTCCAATGAACTTTTATGGACATTGCTGAATCCTCAACAATAAACTGTAAACACTTGGGAATGGTGAGTAAACCAGATAGAACAAGGAAAACTTCCATGAAATGGACAAGGAAAAGTCGCCGATATTTAGACGTCAACTGAACGTGATACTCAACATACGCTTCCCTAGGAGAGAGAGAGAGAGAGAGAGAGAGAGAGAGAGAGAGAGAGAGAGAGAGAGAGAGAGAGAGAGAGTGTTTGATAAATTAAACGTTCATAAGTTGTGAATGGGTGAATGTTACTTATTTGTTTGCAACATTTCAACGGGACAAGGCTGTTACTATTCAACAGAAACTAAGAATTAAGTCTCTCTCTCTCTCTCTCTCTCTCTCTCTCTCTCTCTCTCTCTCTCTCTCTCTCAGGAAAATAAAAGTAATCCTGCAGTTATTTGACTCGTATCTCAATGTAGATTTATGAAACCTGCTTTGTATACAATTTCTCTCTCTAAATACCCACACTGTTAAGGAACACAACCACATGTGACATAATTTACTATAAGAATGAATCTATTTTTCATACGTTACACGGCAAATTCATGTAATTAAAAATCCGCAAATTCCATGATGTCTGCGAGCCAGCTTGATCAATACAGGGCTAACCAAGTCTCAAAACTGCCCACTGAAAACAACTGCAATTCCGCTTAAATAAATAGCTACTCCAACTAGAATTAATCTCCACTTATGTATTTTATAACTTAGAAAATTTAGTTCAGTTGTAGCTGCTTCGTTCTCACTCAAACATCCTACGAGATAGATGATGGAATACTGACCTCTCAATAAGTGGTCTTCTAAAATATCTTTAAAGTCTAATACAACAGAATCGTAGTTAAGATGTGGTAAAATCGCCTGAGTGAATGTACACAACTTTTTTTTATAAGGAATAATAACAGTAATTAAGGAGAAATTAAGAAAATGAGGCTATCGAAAATACAAGTGGAAATTAGAAAATGGTTATGGTAGCTGGCCGATGGCATTAAAAAAAAAATATTTAAATATTAACTTGAAATTGATGCAGGAGCACACAGTACAGTCTGCAAATGCGAGAGGCATTCAATCAAGGTCTGTAGAATACTGTACTTATTCTATAGACCTTACCTTCAATGGTCAAAGCATCGAGTGTCGATACAAAATGTCACGGGAACGCGCTAGAATCACCCGTCTGTAAACAGAACTGTATTATATACAACCACATCATTACCGCCAAACAAGTCCGCCATCTTTTGGGTTAATCGTTACCATCCGTTCACCGAAGTCATAATACTTACAGAAAAGGGTTAAATATGTTAGATTCTAAAAGATTGAATAAATAAATAAAAATGCTGAGCCTACCTAAATATACAGCTAACCATGAAAGAGAAATATCAAACAAGAAGATAAACTCAAAATAAACAATATGTTCAACTAATTACCATCACCCTAACTACAAAATGTAGATTTTGAAAGGATTCAATATCAGCTTCATTAGTCACATGAAAACACATCAACATCACCATGCCGTAAGTCT
>NC_090725.1:249598031-249613031 GCF_036898095.1 Palaemon carinicauda | reverse complement strand
TCAAAATAGAGTGAAAAGAGCCTCTAATGCTAGGAGTATGGTATCTCAAAATGGAGGTCAGTGAGCTTCTAGGGTAGATGTAAGGCTCCTTAAAATACAGGTCAAAGATCCTCAAATGCTAGAGGTAACGTACTCTAAGGAAAAGAGCCTCTCATGCTAGAAGTATGATACCTCAAAATAGATGTCAAAGAGCTTCTAAAGCTAGATGAAAGGCACCTCAAAATCGAGATTAAAGAGCTTCTAATGCTAGAGGTAAGGCACTTCAAAATAGAAATAGAGGGAAAAGAGCCTCTAATGCTAGAAGTATGATACCCCAAAATAGATGTCCAAGAGCTTCTAAAGGTAGATGTGCGGCAATTCAAAATAGAGTGAAAAGAACCTCTAATGCCAGAAGTATGATACCAAAAAATAGAGGTTAAAGAGCTTCCAAAGGTAGAGGTAAGGCACTTCAAAATAGAGGGAAAAGAGCCTCTAATTCTAGAAGTAAGGCACTTCAAAATAGAGAGAGGGAAAAGAACCTCTAATGCTAGGAGTATAGTACATCAAAAGAGAGGTCAAAGACCTTCTAAAGGTAGATATAAGGAACCTCAAAATAGAGGTTAAAGAGCCTCAAATGCTAGAGATAAGGTACTTCAAAATAGAGTGAAAAGAGCCTCTAATGCTAGAAATATGATACCTCAAAGTAGAGGTCAAAGAGCGTCTAAATGTAGATGTAGGGCACCTCAAAATGGAGGGTAAAGAACCTCTAATGCTATAGGTAAAGCACTTCAAAATTGAGTGAAAAGAGCCTCTAGTGCCAGAAGTATGGTACCTCAAAATAAAGGTCAAAGAGCTTCTAAAGGTAGATGTAAGGCACCTCCAATGGAGGTCAAAGAGCCTCAAATGCTAGATGTAAGGCACTTCAAAATAGAGGGAAAAGAGCCTATAATGTTAGAAGTAAGGCCCCTTAAAACAGAGGTCAAAGAGCTTCAAATGCTAGAGATTAGGCACTTCAAAATAGAGTGAAAAGAACCTCTAATGCTAGAAGTATGGTACCTCAAAATAGAGGTCAAAGAGCTTCTAAAGGTAGATGTAAGGCACCTCAAAATGGAGGTCAAAGAGCCTTTAATGCTAGAGATAAGGCACTTCAAAATAGAGGGAAAAGAGCCTCTAATGGTAGAAGTATGATACTCAAAATAGAGGTCAAAGAGCCTCTAAAGCTAGATGTAAGGCACCTCAAAATGGAGGTCAAAGAGCCTCTGATGCTAAATGTAAGGCACTTCAAAACAGAGGTTAAAGAACCTCTAATGTTAGAAGTCTGGTACCTCAAAAGAGGTCAAAGGGCTTCTAAAGGTAGATGTAAGGCACATCAAAATAAAGGTTAAATAGTTTCAAATGCTAGAGGTAAGGTACTTCATAATAGAGTGAAAATAGCCTCTAATGCTAGAAGTATGATACCTCAAAATAGAGGTCAAAGAGCCTCTAAAGCTAGATGTAAGGAACCTCAAAATGGAGGTCAAAGAGCCTTTAATGCTGGAAGTAAGGCACTTCAAAATAGAGGGAAAAGAGCCTCTAATGCTAAGAAGATGATAATTGAAAATAGAGGTCAAAGAGCTTCTAAAAGTAGATGTAAGGCACTTCAAAATAGAGTGAAAAGAAGCTCTAATGCTGGAAGTGTGATACCTAACAATAGAGGTCAAAGAGCTTCTAAAGGTAGATGTAAGGCACCTCAAAATGGAGGTCAAAGTTTAATGCTAGAGGTAAGGCACTTCAAAATAGAGGGAAAAGAGCCTCTAATGCTAGAAGTATGATACCTCAAAATGGAGGTCAAAGAGCCTCTAAAGGTAAAAGTTAGGCACTACAAAATGAGGGAAAAGAGCCTCTAGAGCTAGAAATATGATATCTCAAAATAGACGTCAAAGAGCTTCTAAGGTTAATGTAAGGCACCTCAAAATGGAGGTCAAAGAGCCTCAAATGCTAGAGGTAAGGCACTTCAAAATAGAGGAAAAAGAATCTCTAATGCTAGAAGTATGATACCACAAAATAGATGTCAAAGAGTTTCTAATAATAGATGTAAGGTACCTCAAAATGGAGGTCAAAGAGCCTCTAATGCTAGAGGTAAGGCACTTCAAAATAAAGGGAAAAGAGCCTATAATGCTAAAAGTATGATACCTCAAAACAGAGGTCAAAGAGCTTCTAAAGGTAGATGCAAGGCACCTCAAATTGGAGGTCAAAGCGCCTTTAATGCTAGAAGTAAGGCACTGTCAAAATAGAGGGAAAAGAGCCTCTAATACTATTAGTATGGTATCTCAAAATAGAGGTTAAGCTGTCTCTAGTGGTAGATGTAAGGCACCTCAAAATAGAGGTCAAAGAGCCTCATTTTCTAGAGGTAAGGCCCTTTAATATAGAGGTCGTAGGGCCCCTAACGCTAAAGATAAGGCCCTTCAAAAAAGAGGTAAAATAGCCTTTAATGTTGGAGGTAAGGCACCTCAAAATATGGGCCAAAGAGGTGCTATAACTAAATACAGCACATAATTTAGGTATTTTTAAATTTTTGGTGGAGATAAGAGAAGTTAAATGATCTAAGCCATTGAAAATAATTAACTGTCCCCGTTTCACCCAAGGAAGTGGCAGATATTTCATATAAAGCCATCCATGTCTGGACTGCGATAGAACTAACATAAATAGGGTTGTATATGTGTGTGTGTGTATACACACACACACACACGAACATATATATATATATATATATATATATATATATATATATATACATATATATATATATATATAAATTATATATATATATATATATATATACACTATTTATAACTAATTTTCCACCTTTTCCCATCATCGTATTAACGTCTCCATTCCTACCTACTTACCCAAAAGTCTCTCTCTCTCTCTCTCTCTCTCTCTCTCTCTCTCTCTCTCTCTCTGTATGTATGTATAAGTGTATATATATACATATATATATATATATATATACTGTATATATTATATATATATATATATATATATATATATGTATATATACAATGTTAGATATATATCTATATGTATATGAGTGTATATTCCCACGCGCGCGCACGCGCACGCGCGCGCACACACACACACACACACACACACACATATATATATATATATATATATATATATATATATATATATATATATATATATCGACTATTTTTTTTCAATTACAAGAATAACGTCTCGCTACCTACCTTCCTGAATCTACCTAAAGGGACACACCAACCACCACCACAACGTAGTAACAATGGAAAATAATCCCTTCCAATGTCATAGAATTTAAACAAATAGTTGTTTTAATCCTAAACATCAACATTTATTGACTGCGTAACTTCCTTTTCTATATACAGAATATGTAGATATCACTTTCAAATAGCATACGGATGAGAGAGAGAGAGAGAGAGAGAGAGAGAGAGAGAGAGAGAGAGAATGTCTAAACATAGAAATGTCCGGTTGCTTGTTTATCAGGTGGTGAAGTTGCAACTCCAGAATGAACCTGCCGTCTCGAAAGGGATCAATAGATGTTAGGACTTTTCTCCCCGAGTAGATAGAAACTATTGTTCACAATATTACATAGATGTCAATGACCTTAGATGTCAGGATGCCAATCAATCCTAATTAACCACTCAATCCCAATATTACATATGTAAGATTTTTCCAGGTTTGAATTTTATAGGCTGGCAGTGGCCAGCAAATCAAAAAAGAATGCAACTGTAGAAAAAGGAGCAACTGTGGTTGTGAAAACACATGTAAATATACAGTGTATATATATATATATATATATATATACGGTACATATTCTTTCCTAACATATGAAAGCACATGTTGATAATTTTGTACTTGGTGATCTTATTTTCCTAAATATAGTTCATCATTACCGCTTGAAGAGGACATTCTGTTTCTCTGCGAACAGGACTCATCACTCTCTAACATTTCCTTATGTGGTATTTCCTAAAGTGTCTAAAATTCTGAGTTCTCCTCTACAACTAAGTATTTTATGTATCAAGCTAATAACTTATACTCCGTAAGTAGATAATAAAATGCGTCAGTTTTCTCCTAAACAAAAACTCGTCCCCACCCTACACTTAGACCAAACTGCTTATTACCCTACTTGCAAGATAACAGGAATAATAATCAGTTATCCAAGTGTGGTCATTCAACTCCGTAACCTTAATGAGGGGAGGGCTCTGGGTCTCAACGTATAAAAAAAAAAAAAAAAAAAAAAAAAAAAAAAAAAAAAAAACTAGAAACATAAGCCGTTTAACATTCCGCTGGTCATCATGTTAGCATGTGGTAATACAGCCATATTAGACGTTATCAAATATATAGTCTCTTTTTGCACTATTATTATTGGATAACTTGTAAGTATACACTATTCCAATGTACGATCACGAAAATCTTATATACCAAAAGAAACGGTTTGATTATACATATTAAAGACGTTGCGATAGAAACTGGAATATTTTCGATAGATTTATTCAGTAAGAGACAAAAAAAAAAAAAAAAAAAAAATTGCAATAGCGGATGAACAATGGCGTACGTTTCCCATATACTTATTGTAAATAGCTGAATGATATGCTTAAATTTACTTCGGGCTGTGACAATCCTACTTCCACTTTCTGATTATTTGATAAAAGTGACCTGCAACACTAAGTTTTTATTTTCTATTTTTCTTTTAATCTTTAACGATAAAGACGCAGGTCTTAGTTATACCCGATTCCTCCCTTTTCTTCTAAATTTCTAAAAAAAAAACATTGTTCTCAGTGTGTGGCATTAGCAATTGCATTTTGATATCCATACCGTAATGTCAGAATTCCCTTTAGATTAAAATTGCAATGAAATCAGTAAGAAACAGTAGCCTCTACTGTATGCTCCATACTAAAGGTCGATGGTGAGAGCGGAGGACATTCTTTTATATTATAAAACTGAATGTTTGTAAAGCAATTTGTCCACTGAATAACCCTGCCCTAATACATTTCCTAAATTATAGTTATATTTTATGGTATTTTATTCTGGTTTTCTAAGGTTAGGGAGATAATGACGCTCCTCCTTCCAAGCTTTTTCGTAACACCCGTCAAGCCAGTATCTCACATTTTTCGGATTAGAGCTGTTCTCTGAGAAGGGTTCTTCCCTTCCACTATGGTAAGTTATAGAATTCCTGACCTACTTAGAATTCACCGATTCTTATACTGTAACATCACATCTTTAAAAAAGAGACAGAGAGAGAGAGAGAGAGAGAGAGAAAGAAAGACCTTCCTTATCTTGTACCTTTCAGGATAGTAATGAAAACAATATACCTTAGGTTCACAGAGAAAAAAGTCCCTGTTTGAAAGTATTCCAGATCTTGTACGCCATACACTGGTAGGAGACTTATAGTTTACGCATATATGTACGAAGAAGAAATAACATTTAAAAGATGAAAGCTGTGGAATTTGTAATATTCTCTAAAATATCACTTACACCAACGGAAAACAGTACTGTACTTGAATTCATTGAAGGGGAAATACGGAATAATAAATGAATATAGATTAAAATTACCAAAGTGTTTAGTAACATTTTAACACTACTTCGAACATATCAAGGAATTTGAGTTTTATGTAACTTAAAAAGCACAAAGCCAATCAATAATGAAAGGGAATACAGAAGACGACAAAGGGAATTGGGCTGAACCATACGACAATCTCTTTGTTTTCGTAAGCAAAAACATGCAGTAGAAAGGTAGAACATTCTCTTCTTATTCTAAATTTTCGTTACTATTCATCCAAGATCTCTGCACTTAACATTCCTAAACATTAGATATAGTCAATTGTATTTTCATTAATTATTTAATAATCTCACTATATAATTATCTTCATATACAGTTTTTTGCAAAATATTCATATTTAGAAACGTTAAAGAGTGGATTTCATATTTTGATATCAATCAAGAAAATTCAATACTAATCTAACCTTGACAAAGTTGTACGATAACGCAATGATTCCATTGCACACAGTTTTGATTAGCTTCTAACTTGAGGTATATATTTAAAAATATCATAGCCTACAACCTTTTATATAAGACATTATTCAAACTTTGCCCATCCCCTTAAATATATTGTTTTCTATATAAGTTCATAAATTCGATTTTTTAATAAGATAGCGTGATATGTAAAAACAGAGTGATATCTTAAATAAATATATACATTGTAAAACTCATTTAAAACCAGGAAAACTTAGGTGATAAAGGTTCACGGAAAAAAGAGGTATTAGTATAATAACGCAATAGAACAATTGACAGATGGCATCTTGTGAAGAAACTTTTAAAAATAAGCCCTTAACTCTTAGTACAATTTGAAGAAAAAGAAAAAAATGGAAAGCCTGTTATGTATCGATCAATAACATCAACATAAAAAAGATAAAATTGCCCCCATATTTTGGTTTAATAATTTCCCACTATTTCTGGCCTTAAAATTCATTCATTGATTCTGAAGACGAACTATTAATACTTTAACTCAATTCAAAATATACTAGACCAAAAAAATAGCCTCCTCTTTAGTATAGCGGTAACAAGTTCGCCTAGCAATCGCATGGCAGCAGGTCGATCCCAGCCCGGGGCCGTGAGTTTGAGGTGTTTAATGGGGAGGCCACTGCTTTGGTTGGGCACCACTGTGGTGGATTGGGCTTGCTGGTTGACGTTATGGTGAGTATCTATTCTGATGAAATTGGAATTAAAACCAGACACCTTTAAAAAATCCTCCATTCAAAACTACGATATCAAAAGGAGCATGACTCGAGCAAAATTATAATTAAGGACACGAGAGTTACAAGGATATTTGCATTTAATTAAGATAACTTATCCGTCGAAAGGACAACCGATCGTCTCTACATGAATATCAAGGTCGTCATTTTGCTATTTGAAGAGTGTCTCTCTTATGACTAATTTGTAGTGAAGGCAAAATGCTGCGTACAACACTTTTCTCCTAAAATGTTGAGTATATTTCATTTATAACAAATGGGATCAAGTGTTACTTGCAAGTAAAAGAATCTCTGACGATGATTTTGAGACAAGCAAACACACACACACACACACACACACACACACATATATATATATATATATATATATAGATAGATAGATAGATAGATAGATAGATATATAGATAGATATGATCAACCAAGGTCTTCGTATCTATATAGTCTTTGCATTTGAACTACCTACATTCGTTATTTCATTGACAGCGGCTATTTATACTGTAAAAAAAGTTTCTACTTAATCTAAATTTCGAAGCATTTCTAATCATTATCTTGACTTTAATTTGATAAATAACTAACCAACATCGTAAAAGATGTGATTTGTAAAAGCAGGTCAAGGCGTGCTCCTTAATTAGGCACTAAACTAGGAAGGCTAGTTGATACCCGACATTAGCTTGGGCCAATATTTCTTATAACCTTCCTACTCTGTTTTCAATTTAGGAGCACACAGTTAAGAAAGCTGTGCTAAATACATATGAATTTTGGAGCTTGTGAGGTAAATGTAATCAATTAATTGTTCTCAAAAGTTTAACCAAATCTAATATCAGGATGATTATTGTGAGAAGCGCATACTATAGTATATCTAGGAAGAATCATGACACTAACCTGATAAAATATATAACAAATGAAGGATTAAACAAACAATTCATGAACATATAAACAAAATGTTGGTACACAACAAGTTGAAGCTGTAATGTCTTGCAGAGGAATTCATGCGGGAAAACCTTCACTATATTTCGGTACGGAAAAATGCAATAAATGACAAGAGCTTGTTTATATCCATTAGCCGGTTTAAACTTCAAACCTCCTCCTTCCGATTAAGTAAAATTTCATTAGTATAACACGTTCTATATTCTGAAACGATCCTCAGCTTTCCATAAAAATAATATAGTTGCAAACGAAATAATATGCTACTTTTTTTTTAGTAAAATTTGTAGGATTTTAAGACCGCAGCAAAGGCTAGAGGAGGTTGCTGATAACCCAAAATAAAAACATTATCATCAACAGCAGCAACAGCATTGATAATGGTGATAATAACAACTAGCATACGGGGAACTTCCAAGTCAAATATTCTTGAAAGAAAATTGAAAACCAGATAATAGATAGTCTAGGTGTTAGGATCAGAGAGATTAAAACGAATGAGAGGACGATAGTCAAGAGAAAAAAAAACCTGAGAATATAGGACCCTCTTTTATAGCCACAACTTCGCCCTCCATCAGGCCTTGAAGTCCCAGGAAGAGGCCTTGATCAAGGTCGGAACTGTTGGGATAAAACAGGAATATGGGATTATACTTCTTCCTCTCTTACACACACACACACACATATACAATATATATATATATATATATATATATATATACATACATATATATGTATACATATACATATACATATATATATAATATATATATACATAATATGTATACATATACACACACACACATATATATATATATATATATATATATATATATATATATACTTATATATATATATGTGTGTGTGTGTGTGTATGTCCCTAAAGATTGCTGACAAAAAAGGGAAAGAATGAGAAGACGATGAATTGACGAGCTAAGTAAATTTGCGGGTATAGACTCGACATGAAATATAGACTGACATAGTGGAAGGACATGTCTGAGGCCTTTGTCCTACAGTGGACTAGCAATGGCTGATGATGATGATGATGATGATGATGGAATATATATATACATATATATATATATATATATATATATATATATGAAAATAGAATATATATATATATATATATATATATATATATATATATATATATATATGCATATACAGTAGCTGTTTGTTTTCAGTTCCAGTATCATCAGATTAAATCCTCAACAGAACGTCAGCCGGGCTAGCCCAACCCCTCACAGCAGTGGCCTCCCCAGGTAACAGTTTGAACTCACGGTTCTGCGCTGAGATCGATCTGCTGCCATGTGAATGCTAGGCGACCGCGTTAACACTGTACTAGCTAGGAGGCTATATATATATATATATATATATATATATATATATATATATATATATATATATATATATATATGTATAAAATATGTATAAATACAAACACAATTATACTTATATATTTACACACCTAGATATACACGATTTGTAGGTAGTAGGTTGGCCTGGGTACCAGCCACCCGTTGAGATACTACCGCTAGAGTTATGGGGACCTTTGGCTGGCCAAAATCTACTACATTGGATCCTTCTCTCTGGTGACGGTTCACTTTCCCTTTGCCTACACATACTTTGAGTAGTGTGACATTCTTTACATATTCTCCTCTGTCCTCATACACCTGACAACACTTAGATTACCAAACAATTTTTCATCGCTCAAGGGGTTAACTACTGCGCTGTAGTTGTTCAGTGGCTACTTTCCTCTTGGTAAGGGTAAAAGAGACTCTTCAGCTACGGTAAGCAGCTCTTCTAGGAGGAGGACACTTCAAAATCAAACCATTGTTCTCTAGTCTTGGGTAGTGCCATAGCATCTGTACCCTGGTCTTCTGGTCTTGGGTTGAGTTCACTTGCTTGAAGGTACACTAAGGCACACTGTTCTTTATATTTTCTATTACTCTGGTTTTGTTAAAGCTTTTATAGTTTATATAAGAAATATTTATTTAAATGTTTTTACTGTTCTTGAAACATTTTATTTTTCCTTGATTTCTTTCCTCGCTGGGCTATTTTCCCTGTTGGGGCCTTTAGGCATATAACATCCTGCTTTTACCAACTAGGGTTGTAGCTTAGCAATATATATATATATATATATATATATATATATATATATATATATATATATATATATATAGGTGTGTGTGCATATTATCATGAATGCTCGTGTGTAAGTAGAATAAGGAAAAACTTCATAAGAGAAACCAATGCTTAAACACAAGCAAAACATCATCAATAAAAAGAGATAAGTTAGTTCACTGATGTTTAATCATACAGAATGCTACAAATATTTATCAAGCACGCATACTTTTATTCATAATGGATTGTTTGGTTATTGCTTTAATTCTAGATTTGTTGGTTCATACCTTGTCAATTTCTATAGTTTTCATTTGATTTTTCCCTCTTATGTGAGCATAATTAAAAAAAATAATATATATATATATATATATATATATATATATATATATATATATATATATATATATATATATATGTACACGAATAACAGCATATCAGATAACGGCTAATTTAAGTAAAATTCAAAATTCAAATCGCCTGAATTTACATATAAAAACCAGGCTATATATCAGTTTAGTGAGATCGGTGTTACTCTATGGACATGAGTCATGGTATGACAATGAAACAATATCCAACAGATTTTGTATATTTGAGAAAAAAACCCTGAGAAGAATATTGGGAGTTAAATAGCAGGACAGGATTAGAAATGAAACTATAAGAGAGATTAATCGAGTGCCATTTGTGGATGAGATAATGGTGAGGGGTAGATGGAGATGGTGTAGGCATGCTCTTCGTACTCCCCAAAAGAGATTAGTTCATCAAACGTTCAACCGGGATCCACAAAGCAATAGAAGAATTGGAAGGCCCACACCTTCATGGCTGAGGACTATGAAGCGTGAAGTATGAGATGATGAATGGAGAAGTATTGATTTAAAGCTTAAGATAGAGATAACTGGCGCAATCTAACTGAGGCCCTTTGCGTCAATAGGCGCAGGAGATGATGATAATGATGATATATACAGGATTACCGTCCTAAAATAATACCATACGATCCTCTTTCAACGTATTGAGTTAATATGACTAATAAGGATATACAGAGAAAAACAACTCTGAGTAAATCATGCATACGAAAGAATGAGTTGTGTGTACAAGTTTATTCACTAAAATATGAGAGAGAGAGAGAGAGAGAGAGAGAGAGAGAGAGAGAGAGAGAGAGAGAGAGAGAGAGAGAGAGAGAGAGAGAGAGAGATACGAACTATGAAGTGGGGAATTATTCCAAGTCCCACAAACCACTTCTGCGTAAAATGATTAATGGGATTACACCAGGAATCTAGACTCTCTCAATCATCTTTTTTTTTCTCTCTCTCACATCTGAAAATACCTTCTGTGTTTTTTTTTTGTCTATATCACCTCAGCCTTCATTCCCAGAACACCGCCAATCTTCCAGGTAGTGTAATGCAAATTTGCAAGGTGACGTTGCATTTGTAAAAATGATTCGAGAGTGATTACATACGTGCTTTGCCTCCATGCAACTCTCTCTCTCTCTCTCTCTCTCTCTCTCTCTCTCTCTCTCTCTCTCTCTCTCTCTCTCTCTCTCTCTCTCGTGCGCTAAACACCTGCAAACAGTAACAATCAAAATGATAAGATAACTAAACACAAGAGACCGGAAACTTGATGAACCTTTATTTTCATTAATATTAATTTCTATACTAGAATACTTTTTTATTAGAGAAGTTAGAATCTAATATCTAAAATGGCCAAAAGTCATTCACGTAAATAAATTTATCCATATAAAACTTTAGTGGCACTAATTCCATCTGTAACTCATACATATATGACAAAATTCCGACACAAAACTATTAGCATAAATAACCTAAAAGAAAAGATTGACAAAAATCGGGACACAGCAATTAGCTTAAACCACCTTAGAGAAAATACTATACAAGTGACAAACCAAAGATATGTAACAATATTCGAACAAAAGACACTTCTGGTTTATTACAATTACTTTCTCTAACATGAGACATGCGTGTGTGGGTGTGTGAGTGTGCCTAAGTGGGCGTTTGTGTGGGAGTAAACATTCACCGACATTACAAACAAAGGCCACTAAATCCAACCAATCACAATCTTACATTCAATATATATATATATATATATATATATATATATACACACACACATATATATATATAATATATATATATATATATATATATATATATATATATATATATATATATATATATATACAGTATGTGTGTGTATTCGACGGGAGCTTCGGGACGTAGTGATATACAAGAAACTATTATAATAAATTACTCCTTAAGGAATGATATAGAGAACCGCATTGTTCGCAAAAACTCTTAAATCCTTATATGTTAAAATAAATTGACACAAGTTTGAAAATACTTTTCTTTCTTATACCTCCATTTTTGGCCAGTGAATTCCTTAGGGTCACTTGAGCAGTACAGCTACCTAACTGAACATCCTGGTTTAAGATTGCCTTTCTTACTTCGAAAAATGGTTGGGAACAAAATAGGGAAAAGGCAGAGATCTAAATCTGTAACAAAAGATTCTATCATCTACTATATATTGCATCAGGCATTTTTCTTGGTGTCTATCATGTGATGCTACCCAAATGACCATAAAAAGGAATAAGTTTTCTCTACTTAATAGTTACCTAATTATGTAAGTTTGGCATCTGGTATGTTCGCCGTCACCTAACGACACCAAGAGGACATTGTCATTAATTTTAAAATATCCTCATGTTTACTAATGTTAAATGCAGTAAAAAGCTCATCTTATTCAGCTGGATAATCATATTAAACTTGATACCTGACTGTACAAATCCCCATGTCATCGATGAGAGCAACTTCCTCTCTCTTTATTCTCTCATGGGGACAGTGTCGGCGTAAAAGGGCGTTTCGGAGTTGCATTTACTGAGCGCCTTAAGTACGCCACATATGGACGTAAAGGATCTCGGTTAAGAGTTATGTGAGTAGGCGAAACAGCCTTAAATGGAGAAGTTAAAACAAACCAAGAAGGATGTGGAGGATGAGAATAAACCACAGCTGGTAAGACATTTTAAGTTTTACAAAATATTAAAATTCACTCCCCCTAAAACTGATGCCAGATATGCCGTTCATTTGTTTTGCACTTTATGATTCTAGTGAAGAAAAATCCTTACTGACTGGTTATTCCAAAATAAACTGGTCTTAGACTTCTGTTGTACGATGTAAACAGGATATTATTTTATCAACTCATTTAACTTTTTTAATATAGCCTATTCATCTAAACAACCGTAGGCTCTAGTAGAAAAAAAATGCTATATTTACTGCTGATCTCATATTCAAATTGTTTGCCTAAGCCAAGGAACACCCTCATGGCTTCGCATTCTCGCAGATACTGCGTGGGACTGGACAACTCAAAAGTCAATTAGTTTGCTCAATTCCTAATGTTGGTAACTACAATACCAAAAGTTGGTCACTCAATTCTATCCTGTTTAAATATAAACTTAGTATATGTAAATAAGACTGCTATGTCTGTCGCAGATTGATGGTAAACATACACATTATATGTAATACATCTAATACATATATATATGTATATGTATATATAAACATATATTATTATCATTATTATTATCATTATTATTACTAGCTAAGCTACAACTCTAGTTGGAAAACTAGTATTTCAAATAAGCCATATATTTTAATACATTAAAATCTAGATTCTCTTAACGACCTCGGGATCAAAGCCCCAGGCGAAATCACTCAGAGACTTAGCGGTAAGGTCACTTTCATACAAGTATCGTGGACCAGGGTTCAAAACCCGGCCGGTCAGATACTATGGTCTTTGAGTGATTTCGCCTAGGGCTCTAATCCCGAGGTCGTTAAGAGAATCCAGATTTTAATGTATTAAAATATATGGCTTATTTGAAATGTGAAAAACACGTTTAAATGAGCAAAATTTATCATATATACGGTATATATACATTATATACATATTTATATATACAGTATATATCTTATATATATACATATATATATATATATATATATATATATATATATATATATATATATATATATATATAAATATATATATATATATATATATATATATATATATATATAAAGTGTCCGCGACCCGTCATAAATGACAGCTAACGGCTAAATATTTAGATAGATATGCACACACGCACAAACCCACTTTCACAAGGGTATGACTACATCTCTTTCTACTAGTTCAGGCACGTGAGAGTTGAACGTAACCGGATACAGTATGTATGTATATATATATATATATATATATATATATATATATATATATATATATATATACACAGTATATACATATATATACTGTATAACCAGACACTTGCTGTTTAGATATACACAGTATAATTATATATATATATATATATATATATATATATATATATATATATATATATATATATATACTGTATATATTATAAGCAGACACTTGCTGTTTACTATATAGGGAAGATATACAGAGTATATATATATATACATAATTATATATATACCAATATATATCATATATATATATATATATATATTATATTTACCTATATTATATATATATGTGTGTGTGCGTGTGTGTGTGCGCGCGCGCGCGTGCGTCTATGTGTATTACACTTTAATTTCTCTACCTATCTCACGTGCTTCTAGACTAATCTATTCTCAGAGGACATCTGACTCTATTCTGTCACTCAGGGTTAATAACAGCCGAATAAACAAAGAAATTTTCTAATCCTTTTACAAGATTTTATCAAATTTTTCAGCATCCTATATTCCATGCTATCCCTTTGTTCATTGCTTTCTTATCTATAAATATTTTAATATTTACGAAAAACGAAAACTGAGTAAATTTGGTTAAGATTAAGCAAAAGGGAACTACAGTATGTTAAAAAAAGATTAAAATGGTTTAAATCTAACTTTCTAGAGAACTGCAGACCCACCAAAAAGACAAAGCAAATAAATTATTTCAAAAATTCATAAATATTTCGTGCGGAAAAATTCATATTCTAAAAGGAATATTTGTCCATTATTCTTATCATAAGAGGAGTACGAATTATGAAATCCCTAACCTAAACCGAAAAGCACATTTAAAGCAGACGCATTCTCCTGAAACTCATTCTCCACGTCATTTTATTAACCAGATAATCAGCATGTATGTTCAAACCACACGTAATTCATAAGAATTTGTGGGGTGATTCACAAAGATAAGGAATTTGCTCTGT
>NC_090725.1:249580531-249593031 GCF_036898095.1 Palaemon carinicauda | reverse complement strand
ATTATTATTAAAAGTAATTACCAATTAAAATAAAATATTTTAAGAACAGTAACAACACTAAAATAAATACTTCATATATAAACTATAAAAACTTTAACAAAATAAGAACATAAATAAAATAGAATAGTGTGCCCGAGTGTACCCTAAAGCAAAAGAACTCTAACCTAAGACAGTGGAAGACCATGGTACAAAGGCTATGCCACCACACAAGACTAGAGAACAATGGTTTGATTTTGGTAAGCCGCTTACCATAATTAAAGTCTTTTCTACCTTTACCAAGAGGAAAGTAGCCCCTGAAAAATTACAGTGCAGTAGTCAACCCCTTGAGAAAAGAACTATTTGGTAATCTCAGTGTTGTTAAGTGTATAACGACAAAATAATACTGTCTAGCCAGTCAAAGGACCCAACAACTCTCTAGCGATAGTATACATACTTAGGACAGACAGTATGTTTCCCCAGGACACGAGACCGAAATAAAAAAAAAAAAAAAACAAGCATGTATTGAGAGCCTTTGGTAAACAAAATGAGATTAAGACATGTAAAATGTCATTTTCTCTAAAAAGAAAAGTATTTAATCAGTTGGTCCCACCAGTTTTAACTTATGCATTAGAAACTTGGAGCCTTACCATAGCATTTGAACATAAGCTAATTACAACTCAAAGAGTTATGGAAAGAATAATGATGGGAATAACATTAAGGGGCAAAAAAGAGCAGCATGGATACGTGAGTTAAAAAAAAAAATTAACATAGCCAGAATATATAATGAGAATGACAGATAATAGATGGACATTAAGAATAACAGAATGGCTCCCTAGAGATTGTAGATGTAGGGGAAGTAAAGGCAGACAATGGATTGACGCGCTCGGAAAGATTGCGGGTGTTGACAGGCACAGAAAGACCATAAACAGACGTAATTGGAAGGACATGTTTGAGGCCTTTGCTCTGCATTTACCTAGTAACGGCTGATGATGATGATGATGATGATATGTATATTGTAATCGTGCACGCGAACAAATATCAAATAAAAACATCACCCCATGAAATTATACTCCTTAAGAGATATTGCCATTAAAACAGTTCTTACATATGTGAAAATTTCACTAGCAAGGACTTCCTTCGTGTGACGCTACTTTCATCATCATCTCCTTCTAGGCCTATTGACGCAAAGGGCCTCAGTTAGATTTCGCCAGTCGTGTCTATCTTGCGCTTTTAATTCAATACTTCTCCATTCATCATCTCCTACTTCCCGCTTTATAGTCCTTGGCCATGTAGGCCTGGGCCTTCCAATTCTTCTAGTGCCTTGTGGAGCCCAGCTGAACGTTTGGTGAACTAATCTCTCTTGGGGAGGGCGAAGAGCGTGCCCAAACCATCTCCATCTACCCCTCATCATGATCTCATCCACATGTGGCACACGGGTAATCTCTCTTATAGTTTCATTTCTAATCCTGTCCTGCCCTTTAACTCCCAATATCATTCTGGGGGCTTTATTCTCAAATCTACTAAATCTATTGGATCTTATTTCATTGCCATACCATGACTCATGTCCATAGAGTAATACCGATCTCAATACACTGATATATTATCTGATTTTATATGCAATTTAGGCGATTTGATTTCCAAATTTTATTTAACCTAGCCATTGTCTGATTTGCTTTTTTCAATCTTTCACTAAACTCTAATTCTAAAGACCCTGTATTGGAGATCATAGTTCCTAAGTACTTAAATGAATCTACCTCATTAATCCTTTCTCCTTCCAATGATATTTCATCTTCCATTGTATACTCCGTTCTCATCATCTCTGTCTTTCTTCTATTTATCTTCAGACCAATCTCGTATGATATTTCATGCATTTAAGAAAAAAAAGATCAGATGAAGATGCCTTTGAGAATGGAAGTATTGCACAAAAAAAGAAAGAAAAAAATTAAATACAAAACCTAAGTAGGACCAGAATGATAGAATATTGTCACTAATTTCCATATCATCATGAGAAGCGTAAAACAAATTTTATGGGTAAATAAATTTCCGATTATTTTTCTTGAATTGGTCAGGTATTACCTACCAATGTGAATGCATCAATTACTGTATTGGCATTCTAGATTAGGAACCTCCACCCAACCCCCGTATCTCCTTCGTCCTTGTGTGTGTGTGTGAGTGTGTGTGTGTGTGCACGCGCATGCGAGTGCGCAGAGACCCTATTCGTGTCCAGAGCACGTGATCCAAGCATCCAATCTTCAATTATGTTACAACTTGACCAATGTTCTCTGAAACACGAACACCGTCGAGTGGATCACTTACATTGAGACCAGACGGATCTCCCCTAGTTCACCCTCTCCTCGTTTGCTTGACCAAATATTCGGAGCGAGAATTTTCCTAGTGTTTCACGTATGGCTTTAGAAGGGAAATCATATTGCATATTATGAGTTTGGTTGCTCTAAATGAATTTTATGAAAGCATTGAAGAATAGTGTTCCTTTTGACGTACTTATCATGGGAGGCTAATCGTTACTGGCTGTTTCTGTCTACATCATAAATGTATTTTATAAAGATATTTTTAGAATAGGAGAAAACATTTATAATGACTTTCAACTCGCTCGACGCGCTCTCTCTGTGAACTAAATGGTACAATATTAACAACTATAATTTGATAAGGTTTTAAATTGTGCTTTAGTGAAGAGTCATCAACTTTAAATTCTAATCGATTCTCTATCGTTCTTTAGTTTGAGAACAGACTAGACTGGCACAAATACTTGGAATGAAAAAGGGCCAACCAAATTGAGACAGAGCATAAGCATTACAGGTCCACAGGAAGAGAGGGTGTACGCACATCGGGGTCCGAGATGACGTGTTGGCCGTACCAGGAAAACCGACAATTAATAGTTGGGTGTTCTTCCGCCATTGCACCAACCCGTGGGGACCCTTTCTTGGTCACCTACTACCCTTCAACAGATAAGCTCTCACTTTCCCACACACGCGCCTCTCAAACTCATTGGCACTCATAACCCGTCTATTCAAATGGAACGGTCATGTTCAATCAATATCTCGTACGGGAAGCCGATAGTTATCTAAACGAGCGGATGCCGAAAGGGTCATTCTGCAAAATGAAATTATTTTACCCAAATAATATAGTTATAGATGGGTATTCCGAGGCCTTACCCAATAATATCCTATTTAAAAATAAACTTATCATATGCATACAATTGAGACTGGTTCTAAAACTGTTATATCTCACCTTTTATCCTCAAAATGGTTTCCAATTATTAATTTTACCAATTTTATCTAAATATTTAATCAAAAGTGATTCCATTTCACCGTTCATTCTTACAATCAACCCAAAATCCGGTTTCACGAGCACCACAGTGTAATATTTACTGATTATTTCCATAAAGAATAAAATAATAACGAAATATTGTTGGTTAAATACGTTATTTGCAGAGCCTTGCCTTTTTATAATTTTCAGAAATGTCAAAACACTATTCACCATTAAGCTAATTAACAAGCATGGGCAAGTAACATGCCCGTTTTTCATTGTATAGAGCAAACTATTCGCACTGAAAAAAAAAATCTAAATCTCGTTGTGTATAAAAACATGTTATTCATAACAATAACATTACCAAAAATTCATATAAATATAATACCTATAAAGGCTAGGCGTTATCAATAAAGATTTTATACGTCAAACTGAAAACTACATTTAAAGTCACAATAAGTTTTAAAAATATTACCGTTCGCCTTTCTACTAACAAGGTTAAGAAATGTGAAGTGTATATATATATATATATATATATATATATATATATATATATATATATATATATATACATATACATTATATATATATATATATATATATATATATATATATATATATATACATATATACACACATATATATGTGTATACATATATGCTGTATATGTATATTTATATATATATATATATATATATATATATGTATGTATGTATGTATATATATATATATATATATATATATATATATATATATATATATATGTATATATATATATATGTATATACATACACACACATATATATATATGTGTGTGTACTGTATATATCAAAACTACATAAAGATAGTGAAAAAATTCTGATTGAGAATGGAGTTAGACATGAAGACCCCCATTTCTCCTAAATTATTCATAGCATGTCTAGAAGAAGCTTTTAAAAATCTATATTGGAAAAATGTAGTATTCAATATTAATGGGGAATACCTTAACAACTTAAGATTTGCATATGACATAGTAGGTAGTAGGTTGGCCAGGGCACCAGCCACCCGTTGAGATACTACCGCTAGAGAGTTATGGGGTCTTTTGACTGGCCAGACAGTACTACATTGGATCCTCCTCTCTGGTTACGGTTCATTTTTCCTTTGCCTACATACACACTGAATAGTCTGGCATATTCTTTACATATTCTCCTCTATCCTCATACACCTGACAACACAGATTACCAAACAATTCTTCATCACCCAAGGGGTTATTGCACTGTAATTGTTCAGTGCCACTTTCCTCTTGGTGAGGGTAGAAGAGACTCTTCAGCTATGGTAAGCAGCTCTTCTAGGAGAAGGACACTCCAAAATCAAACCACCGTTCTCTAGTCTTGGGTAGTGCCATAGCCTCTGTACCATGGCCTTTCACTGTCTTGGGTTAGAGTTCTCTTGCTTGAGGGTACACTCGAGCACACTCTCCTATCTTATTTCTCTTCCTTTTGTTTTGTTAAAGTTTTTATAGTTTATATAGGAAATATTTATTGTTGTTACTCTTCTTAGAATATTTTATTTTCCTTTTTTCCTTTCCTCACTGAGCTATTTTCCCTGTTGGAGCCCCAGGGCTTATAGCATACTGCTTTTCCAACTAGGGTTGTAGCTTAGTAAGTAATAATAATAATAATAGTTGTGTTTAATGAATCCTGGGAGGAATTACAAAAGATGATAGATTTGAATAGAGAAAGCAGAAATGTAGGACTGAAAATGAATATGACTAAAACTAAGATAATGTTCAATAAAAATACAGACACAATTGTGAATGAATATACGTACTTAGGACAGACAGTAAGTGTTTCCCCAGGACATGAAACCGAAATTAAGAGAAGAATAAGCATGTGATGGAGAGAATTTGGTAAACAAAACGAGGTTATGAGAAGTAAAATGACACTTTCTCTAAAAAGAAAAGTATTTAATGAGATGGTCCTACCAGTATCAACTTATGCATCAGAAACTCGGAGCCTTACTATAGCCTTGTATCAAAAGCTAGTTACAACTCAAAGACCTATGGAAATAATTATGATGGGAATAAGATCAAGAGATAGAAAAAGAGCATCATAGATACGAGAGCAAACTAAAGTAGAGGATATTCTAACAACTTGAAAGAAAAAGAAATGAACATGGGCAGGACATATAATGAGAATGACAGACAATATATGGAAATTAAGAACAACAGAATGGATCCCTAGAGATTGCAAAAGAAGCAGAGGAAGGAAGAGAAGACGATGGATCAACGAACTAAGAAAGTTTGCAGACGTGGGCTGGCACAGAGACTATAAACAGACGCAAGTGGAAGGACATGTCTGAGGCCTTTGTCCTGCAGTGGACTAGTAATGGCTGATATATATATATATATATATATATATTATATATATATTATATATATTATATATATATATGTGTGTGTGTGTGAGTGTGTGTGCATGTATACAGTATATGTAATGTATATTCATATCTATCTATCTATCTATCTATATATATATATATATATATATATATGTATATATATATAATGTATATATTTATATACATACACATATAATGTTAATCCCCTGACACTCACGGAATACATAGTGCTTTAATGAATTCACGACATATGTTTATCTGAGCTCAAGCCGATTCTCAGATCCATCCTCCCTTCGCATTGTCATCAGCCACGTTCCTCTTGGTCAACCACGTCCTCTCTTACCCAGCGGCTTCCATTCAGGTACATTCTGAACAAACTCATTCTCCCTACTTCATAATCTAACTATATCGTTCCCCTTGGTGCTGAAAATTGATACTTCTCAATGCTTTATACTCAAAGGCAAGAAATTTTGCATCAGTTGTTACAGTGCTGTATCACAATTAGTGCCCGTAAGTTACTATTGATCTTCCAAGTGAAATGTATATTTTGTTTTTTCTATGACCTTATATTCGATTTGACCTCCAAACTGTTTTTAATATGCTCATTGCTTGTTCTGACCTCAATCTTCTCTCCTTGAATTCTGTAACTAGTAATCAATTGCTGGTAATGAGAGTTCCTAAATATTTGAAAGAGTTTGAATTGGGTAATATTACTTTCCGATAAGGCAGTTCATCTGATCACCGATCTGAATCTGCATGACCTTAGTCTTTCTCTAGTTGATCATCAATCCAACCTTTCTTCCCTCCAGTACTATCATTAAATTTTCAATCGGAATCTTAAAGAGACGAAGAGTTTAAAACGTGCTACAGATCCTATATGATTTTACATTCACATTTTTTAGACGTGTATGTGTATATAAATGTATAATTTATATACAATATATAAAAGAAAATGTAAATACAAATATATTAAATATATACACACACACAACACACACACACCCACACACACACACACACACATATATATATATATATATATATATATATATATATATATATATATATATATATATATATATATATATATATATATATATATATATATATATACAAATAAGCCATATATATTTTTGATACATTAATGTCTAGATTCTCTTAACGACCTCGGGATCAGAGCCCCAGGCGAAATCACACAAAGACACGAGCTTGTGACCGGCCAGGAATCGAACCCTGGTCCGGCAAGCTTGTATAGACAGTAACTAAACCACTTGGCTACGTGGTTTAGTCACTGTCTATACAAGCTTGCCGGACCAGGGTTCGATTCCTGGCCGGTCACAAGCTCGTGTCTTTGTGTGATTTCGCCTGGGGCTCTGATCCCGAGGTCGTTAAGAGAATCCAGACATTAATGTATCAAAAATATATATGGCTTATTTGAATATTAAAAACACGTCTAAATGTGCAAAATTTATCATATATATATATATATATATATATATATATATATATATATATATATATATATATATATATATATATATATACTGTATATATAATGCTATATCAAACCATTTGCTTCCCTAGAGAATATAAATCTTGTGAATGCATGTGCATATATATTAATCATAAATGAAAAAAAATCAAATCCCTTTCATCAAATATTATGAAGCGACAGCACGAAATTAATTTTCACAATATGAGACAATGGCCCAAGAAACGGAATCTAGTTGCGGCGTGGAAATTTCTATGGTGAGAAACGGGAAAGAGCAAAAAATTACTCGTCAAAAATATATAAATCATCAATAAGAAATGGAAATTAATAGTAAGAAGAAAAATTCATAACTTCAAGAATTAACTTGAAAGTGACCCCTTCACCCGTAGAAAATGAATCAACTATAGATAATGAGCGCACAAATAAACGATAAAATTAAAAAAATAAACCATTTTTAGCTAAGGCTCCAGGTTCAGAAAATCCAATTAAAAAAAATAGTGATAAATGATGACTTTATAAATTAACAGTCCCAATGAAGACATAAAACACGCAAGGGCAGGGTGGATTTCGCCACCTCCTAAAGCAACCAGTAAGTGTTAATTAATTTTAACGAAGCAACGAATCACACATTTCAGAGTGGGTCACCTCATATCAACATGTGAAAGACGTCAATCGTCAAGCCTTCATTCATTGCTGGTCCTATTTCTGGTCTGCGAGATTCTTGTTATGTCCAGGAAAATATATAAGAGAGAAGACACTGTTAATGATAAGAATATCTTGACATTTTGAATACATATACAGTGTGTGTGTGTGTGTGTGTATATATATATATATATATATATATATATATATATATATATATATATATATATATATATATATATATATATATATAAATGATGCAAAACCATCATATATAATACGGTATACACAATTAAATATCATCATTCAATTGAGAGATTTACCTCTTCTAAATAGAAATTGATTATTCAAAACACGCTTTGATCACGAGAGAGAGAGAGAGAGAGAGAGAGAGAGAGAGAGAGAGAGAGAGAGAGAGAGAGAGAGAGAGAGAGAGAGAGAGAGATTTCGAGTAAAGCAGCATCGTGATTTAAGTGTATTTGCATAAACCATAAAAAGCAAGCTACTACCATGCACAGGGGGATGGCGGTCAATCATGTTTCGCGGAAGGGGGTCGTCCTCCCACACTTCAGGTAGAAAGGATTGTCTTGATTTAACAATAAAAAAAATTCTATGAATACCTCTCCAAAGAGTTTATATGAAAATCTCTTAAACAATTATTTTTCATACGAAGAGTTGGAGAAAGTGATTAGGAAGACGCGTACACAAGCACATACAAATATACATACACCCTATGAGCATATTGTAAGCGTGAAAGAGACACTGAAAAGACTAGATTACAATTGGGACTTTAATCTTATTGGTAACATCATTTTACTCTCATTGAAAATAGAAATATATGGTTATATTATTTATACATTACAGGGTTAGAGATCCCCTTCTCCTGAATTTATAAGATATCCTTAAATTTTAAATCTCATTATGCTCAGTCCGATGTCACTAATAAGTCTAAGTACTAAGTCGATTGACAATTAAGTCTTTTCTCTTTTCATTTTAGCTATAATATACATTTTTACTTATTACGTGTTACATGTCGCGATAACTACACTCGAGCACGCACACTAATATAAATATATATATATATATATATATATATATATATATATATATATATATATGTATATATATACATATATATATATATACAGTATATATATATATATATATATATATATATATATATATATATATATATATATATATATATACATATATATACTGTATATATATTATATACATACATATATATACTATATATATAATATATACATATATATATATATATATATATATAAATATATATATATATATAAATATATATATATATATATATATATATATAGATATATATATATATATATATATATATTTATATATATATATATATACTGTATATATATAGGCAATGGAAAATTAAATAATCAATAAAAAATCGAATAAGGTAAATGCTCCATTATAAATCATAAGACATCAATATATCCGGTAATATTTGTCTTTGTCAGCTTCTGAGAGAGAGAGAGAGAGAGAGAGAGAGAGAGAGAGAGAGAGAGAGAGAGAGAGAGAGAGAGATGCTCGCAAGATTTATTAGCCCGTGTCCACTGTTAGATAATATGCCATTTAAGAAACAAGTGTGGTACTAATATTGAGAATAGCAATCCAAGGTCCTCCAACAAGGGTGTAAATACACACATATATCATCATCATCTCCTCCTACGCCTATTGACGCAAAGGGCATCGGTGAGATTTCGCCATTCGTCTCTATCTTCAGCTTTTAAATCAATACTTCTCCATTCATCATCCCCTACTTCACGCTTCATAGTCCTTAGCCATGGAGGCCTGGGTCTTCCAACTCTTCTATTGCCTTGTGGAGCCCGGTTAAAAGTAGGTGAACTAATATCTCTACCCCTCACCATGATCTCATCCACATATGGCACTCGAGTAATTTCTCTTATAGTTTCATTTCTGATACTGTCCTGCCATTTAACTCCCAGTGTTCATCTGAGTGCTTTGTTCTCAAATCTACAAAATCTGTTGGAAATTGGTTCATTGTCATACCATGACTCATATCCATAGAGTAATACCGATCTAAGTAAACTGATATATAGCCTGATTTTTATACGTAATTTCAGGCGATTTGATTTCCAAAATTTTACTTAACCTAGCCATTGTCTGATTTGCTTTTTTTCTTTTAAATACCGTGCTAGGCGGTATATAGACCATACTAGGCGGTATATCTTAGCAATCAATGTTTGCCCGCGGTTATAAAAGCGGACGAGCAACGAGAAAATGCCCCCTAAGTCTCGATGAAGTCAATGGCAGCAGGGTGACGGATTACGTTTAAAGCGTTAGACAAGATGTCTTTACGGCTTTTACTCGTGATGCCAGGCGGATGATCTTACTAAAATTAGTATGGACCGGCAGGGGTCAATTGCCTTAGTTAGATAGGCACTGTGCATCACAAGGAAATGGCTATCCTCTTATGTATCAAGCCAATGAATCCTCTTGTCTATGGATTTAGTCTGTCTATGGAAGGAGAAAAGAGAAAATGAAAGATACGCGCGCACACACACAGACACACAAATATATATATATATATATATATATATATATATATATATATATATATATATATATATATATATATATGATAACATCACATTTACTAGTAATTTTCATTTTTTCATATAAGCCGTAAGTTCACTCTGCCTCGGGATCAGAGACCGAAGGTGGAATTAACTTCAAGATTATAACTTTTGGTCGGCCAAGGATTCGAACCAGGACTAAGTAGAAAGTGAGGTTACAGTGACTCTTACCACACTCTCTTTCTGGCCGAGTAGCAAGTCACCGTAACCTCGGTTTCATTTTGCCCCGGGTTCGAATCCTTGACCGACCAGAAGCTATTATCATAAAGTTCATCTTCCATAGGGTTTCTGAATCCCAGGCAGAGCGAATTCGATATGAAGAGGTATTTATGGCTTATTTATATATATATATATATATATATATATATATATATATATATATATATATATATATATATATATATATATATTTATATATATATATATACATACATGAGAGAGAGAGAGAGAGAGAGAGAGAGAGAGAGAGAGAGAGAGAGAGAGAGAGAGAGAGAGAGAGAGAGAGAGAGAGAACGAACTGTTTTTAACTGGTTTATATGGCCAGAAACGAATGGTTACATGATCTACCAACATATAATTCGACTTGAATTATTTAAAAAGTTTTTAAAAACTAAATTTAAACATTTCATATTACAAATGAAAATCGCTTCAGCTATCCATTTGTAATATATTAACCACATGTAAAATACCAAACTAGAGATAAACGTACTGTAGCTATGTTTCACTTCCAATTGCAAATAAATCTAATCATTCTTTCATGGTACCAATTGAGTTAGTTTTCCTTAATTCTTTAGGAAAAGAGAACACACAATTGGAGACAACAGGAAGTTCTCAATTCTTTCTCCTTTTCTTATACAAACAAAGAGTTCATATTACGACATCAAGCCAGTGAAAGAAGGAGTACAGTAAATAAACAAGATACATGGACAAGAAAATAACACTTAAATTCTGTGGTATATTCTGAATTGCCTCCTTTTTTCATGAAAGAGAGAGAGAGAGAGAGAGAGAGAGAGAGAGAGAGAGAGAGAGAGAGAGAGAGAGGCCCTTTTAGTGAATCAAATTCTTTCTTAAAGGACTCTCAAGAATGCCATTGACGCCATCTTTTAAATTAACAATTGAATGACTAACCCAGATTAAACAGTGGACCCATTTTTCTTCATTCGCTTGACAAATTGAAGGAAACGAAATAAAAAAAGAAAAAAAAAGATATTCAGGAAATTGATGTCTTGTAAACCTCACGTAAGGGATAAAATATGGATATAACTTATAATAAACATGGATAAGCCTGCTCTTCTTCCCCACCGCTATCCCTACAGAAAGGGGTCGGTTTCCTGATGCTCCCTCTCCAATGATTTCGATAAGCAATTACACATAAGGTAGACTTGTAATTAGCATGGAGTTTTGTTATCTTTTTGGTTTTCTAAATATGGACAAAAATTCTAAACCATTAGTGGAAAAAAAACGTAGATGTAATACCTGTTCTTTCTAGCTACTCCATGCCAGGAAGTTTAAAACTTTTTTCTCTCTCTCTCTCTCTCTCTCTCTCTCTCTCTCTCTCTCTCTCTCTCTCTCTCTCTCTCTCTCTCTGTGAGATAATAGAAAAAGCTGGTTAAGCTTTCTATTGCATGTTTCATATTGTTAAAGTTTTTATGTCGTTGTTGTCCTTAACCGTTTGTTTATAAGCTCGTTATGTCACGTTAAGACCTAGTCACAGCCGGCCACAGACCACGGGTCTACTTCAATCTAAAAATATTTCTGGGTGGTTACGCAAATACTCCTTCATACATACATACTGTACACACACAAACACACACACGCGCATGCATGCGTGCATATATATATATATATATATATATATATATATATATATATATATATATATATATATATGTCCTAATCCTTGTATGAAAATGTGTTACACGTCACGGTAAATGAACTCTATAATCATGCGAATTCCACAAAACCTAACAATTCAGCATGTTCTTGTAGCAAGATTGCATCTTGCTTGCGAGGTAGTCCGTAGCCTTTGTGCGTTCTTTTAGACAAGGTGCTCACCTGAGAGTGCCACCTGTAGACAGTCTATTCATAAACCTTTTGTA
>NC_090725.1:249570531-249578031 GCF_036898095.1 Palaemon carinicauda | reverse complement strand
ACTCAGCCAGTAGACTATTAGGTTCCCCCAAACCTCCTACCCTTAGCTCACAAGGATGGCGAGGTTGCAGACACTAAAGAAACTATCTAGTTTTAGCGGGACTTGAACTCATGTCCGGCAGATCACCAGGCAGGGACGGTTCCAATAGGCTCGTACCGTATCCCAAAGTATTAGTTCTGCTCATCTTTAAATATTCACCTTAAGAAGTTGATATACTGTTCTCCAGTGACTATTTCTCTATATGCAAACACCCCCCTCCCTGGTAATTCTTATACGCACTACTGTTTTGAATAAACCATTTAGACATTCAAATAGTAGAAAATCCATGACCTACATTGGTAAATATCCTCCTAAAATCTGTCCTTCACATCCATGTAAATTTTTCCTTATCATTGACATCGATGCCTTAAATTGGACGTCTGTATTCGATAGGAATGAATACAGCCAATACAACTGATCGACAAAGCAAACCTCATCTTTTCTCAGGTTACTATTTCAGCCTCTGTTCTACTTTACTGAAAGTTCGACCCTCCTCCAATCAATCATCCTTAAAAATAAATAGATTTCTCCTTGCCTTTACTGCCCCTAATTATCCTAATATATTTCAATAAGCAAATCTATAGTTTATTTTTCCTTTTACTTTATCATTAGGTCTGAGCCATATACGGATAGTCTTTCTACTGCTCCCTCTGTTTTTAAATTATTTATTAACGAACCTTTGCACATTTATATGTATATCATATGATCAAATTCAATAATGAATTAACGATGGCTTCTAACTGAATTAAGATAATTGCTCTTTTCCTTCCAAAATAAAATAAGAAAACAGACAAAAACAACCAAGTAATTCTTTCCCAAAGCTTCAACAAAACAACAATCATGTTACCCTAATTCCTTTCATTATTTTTTAGATACTCTTTATTAATTGTAATCTCTTCTATTTGTCATCGAATATAAAGAACAGGTAACAAATTTAAAAACACGGAGGCAGACTAAAGTAGTTGACTGGTAACTCAAAACAGCGAGCCCAGGCGTTTCCCGTCATCGTCAAAATGCAATCAGTATTCATGGATGCGGGTGACAAATCCCATTAGGCGTCGTTAAGTCACGTGACCAATTTGGAATGCACTGTCCGCTAACCAACAAGCCCAGCACCTCTCGTCCATCCCCAGACCTCTCCGCCCTCGACGAGAAACTAAAGTGTGTTGAGGATGACGCTGTTATAAAACCTGTCACGCCCATCATATAACTGGCGGAGTGGGCGAAGGGGACCACGGAAGGGAAGAAGTGACTGACATGGGGGAATAGTTTGGGAGATGGGGATGAATTCGGTAGTTATCACAGTCCTTGTTAATTATCAAGCCTATTCTGTATACCTCTACATTTGAACATTCATCAGATTTCGAGGGGTGATCCAAAAGGCATCTACATGATTAAGTTTAGGTTTCAAATACAAAAAAAAGTTGTGCAAAAGCACTGGATTAATCAATAATTCTAATAAATTTCGTGGAATTGTATTGCACTAAACCTCTGCGTATTTCATATATTCATGATTGCTGCCATGATCTCTTAACTAATGGATTATCTCAGTTCTTAGATATAATTATCACAAGCCTTGGATCCAGACGGAGAATAATGAAGAAACCCACGCATTCAAATCATGTTATAAAATGGCTTCTTTGATACCCAAATTGGGAGTCAAGGCTTGCAATGGCAATAGTTCTATAAGGATATGGAAAACTGACGGATAGAAATCCTGTTTCGCTATATCATAACACAGACAGGGTAGCAGCGGCAGCAGCAAAAAAAAAAAAAAAAAAAAAAAAAAAGGGGGGGGGAGGGGAATTAATAAAGATAAGTTGCGGAAAATTATAACATTGATTGTAATATTTCTCAAAGAAATACAATAAAGCAAACGCCGAAAAGCTTTAAAATATTTCTCAGATAGTTTGAGAAAAAAAAAATACTTGAATTACATTGAATCTTCGAAAACTAATCAAATATTCTCAGACCTTTATCTTTGCTCTCCCCGACACTAACGCGCTTTCTCTCTCTCTCTCTCTCTCTCTCTCTCTCTCTCTCTCTCTCTCTCTCTCTCTCTCTCTCTCTCTCCCCTAAGAGGGGAGGGATTTAGAGGCTTCACCAGTCACAAGCGTCTGTCTCTTGTCCATTCGAGACCAGAGCGGACTAGGCGAAGGACGCATTACATCCAGGGATCTGCGGCATCCTGGACAACGCTTGTGATATTTAGTCAATGGTGGAGTGTCAAACTGCTGTTTATCTTACGAAAGTATTAAGTCTCTGTGGTTAGTGTAAAGAGACAATCACTACGTCAATCAAAATAAACTGTAACACACACGAAAGTGGAATTCGATTCGCCCGACGCTAAAATGATTCACGCTTGTGTTGTGCAGAAAATGAGATTGATGGAAATAGCCAACGGAAGTGAATCGTATTGTGATTGGAATTGCATAAGAATATACGGGAAGGAAAGGGAGAAATAGACATTTCTGTTTGAGGGGTCGATACAGAAGCGAATATAGATTTGTTTCACGTAAATCTTTAACAGTATCTCAACAACCAATGCAACAATATACGAAGTAATAAGTATGTTAAAAAACCTTCAATGACAATAAGAATAAAAACAAAAATAGCATCTGTATTAGGAATATGAAAAGTTTATGAATCTTCATCACTACCAATAAAAAAACAAACTTTCCAAAATCACTGACGATAAAGCAATATCAATTTATCTGAATTACAGAACAGATTTTTAAATTTATGTCATCAGTATCAACTTTTGGTAAAAATATAATTCAGAGCAGTAATTTTTACAAATTACAAATAAAAAGATAGTAAAGATGAAGCACACAATCCTTTAGAATTTCGTTTCATAAAAGAAACCATCTCAATCTTTTTTTTCTAAAAAAAAATACTTTTGATTTTACCCACGGATAACTAATACAAGTGAATGTGATGATTACTAATGGAATGTGCACTAAATCTCTCGCAGGTTCCTTGAAATTCTTTAGCAATTGTGATCGCGGCTAAGGCTATAATTGCAGTGTGTGTAAGTGAAACTGCTTGACTTGACGACCACTCCTTCAAACTATTTTCAATGACTGGTTTTTCAAGTGTCAAATAAGACTGTGAACAACATTCTATATCAGAAAGAAATGCATATTCTGGCTACACAAGAATACATTCATATCTATTCTAATTTCCTTGTGGAATTATATAGACGCGACACGAAATATCTATCTATACATAAATAAATATACAGTATATATATATATATATATATATATATATATATATATATATATATATAGATAGATAGATAGATAGATAGATAAATATAGTTAGAAATTGCGGGTCATGTCCATATAGGCTTATACACATACATACACATATATATGTTTACACAAATATAAGAATATCTATATCTATATCTATATATATATATATATATATGAGATGCATATATATAAATATATATATATATATATATATATATATATATATATATATATCATATATATACTGTATATAGTGTACATATTCCTAGCATATATCCATCGTATTCTTTGTCTGCAGTTCTTCATAAGAAAATCTCTAAATAATTCTTGTAGTTTAATACCCATAACTAGGCAATTAGGCCCTGGCATAAAACAATGCAAGAGTATTTACTCGAGTTTATATATATAAAACAGATACACAAATACACACACACACACACACATACACACACACACACATATATATATATATATATATATATATATATATATATATATATATATATATATATATATATATACATATATATAGATAGATAAATTATATTTTTTCATTACCAACTTTCCCTTTACTATGCAGCCTTTAATGCCTTTTAATTAGTAGCTTAAAATGCCAATAAAAGTTTCGTTCAAGATATATAAAAGCTTACTATAGAAAAGAGCATATTCGATACATAAAATTTATTCATATCAATCGACATATGTTAACAGCTACGCATATGAAACCACAGAATAAATATAAAAAAATGCTAATCAACACAGTTTAAGCTTTGGATGAATTTATAATAAGTTGAATCTTGTTATGATGCAGATAAGAAATATATACATATTAGGTTAAAAAATTGAGTTAAATTGCCTATGCCGTATTAAAGAAAACAAACAGTCATAGCAGAAATGACAATGACGTCAAACTATAGTCTTAACCAAATTAAGCCATAACATATGATTTGTAAAAAAACAAAAGTGGTTTAACAAATAGACAGTCATAAGAATCAAAATCCAAGTCATATCTAAAAACAAAATTAATTGACACTACAATATCATTTTTATTTGCACAACGCGCATCCAATTACAAAGTTATCAAATCCGGCCAAGATCCGACTTGCATCGCTGCAACATTTAAATGCCTTGATGAACATCACTGAATGTATGGTTCCCGGAACTGCATTAAAAACATTCATGTATGCACGTACGAAAGGTGAAAACATTAAAAAATACGGACGCAGTACATATGCACGTGAAACAACCACATACAGATTTATGTACAGCATATGTACATGTAACAAGCAAATACAGTACTGAGTTTTAATATTCCTGAGAAGCAAGCACATGCAGAATCCCAAGCTTGCGTGATGGTGTGAGGCAGGCACAAAAACAACAACAACAACAATACACCAAGGAGTTCACATGGCCTCGAGTCAGGTGACCTCTAACAAACCAGAATGGAAATATGGTAGCCTTTGTTTCTCATCACGAAACCTGATATACTGCTCATTGAAATACTGAGGATTACCTCAAACACTGATTATTATTCATTGTCAAAGCGTTTTATTAATGAGTGATTTGTGATATTTAGATTAACATCAGTATTTAGTCGTATATTTACGAATCTATTATTTCAACACATTCCTAATGGCAACAGATAAAGAGCAAGTGAAGGTGAGAGTATTCCCTTAAGGATTTGCAGAGCAATTTGCCTCGTTCTCTTCTTATACAGTATTCCTATAAGATTTCTTCTTTTAACTAAACTACTGTAGTTTTCATACGCAAAATAGAGCAGCCTTGACCAACCACCGTCGGCTACAATCACTCCAAACCTCTCATTCCGGATTACACATATCTAAATTAAATCTTACTTCACACTGTTCGACTTTCCTTTACTTTTTATGAGCGAATAGTTGCATGGTGCCCCGCCTTTTTTTCCATTGCAAACCATTGCATGTACTGACCAGTTTCGCAGGGTTCAGTAAAAAAAAAAAAAAAATGGCATAATTCCTTCTTCATGAGACTCTTAAGGACTTGAAAAGATTATTTCTCGTTTTCGGTCACTTCGGGTGCGGAATTTAGCAATACGCTTTCAAGTAGTGCAATTACCTAAATACGTCCGTAATAAGAGATGGCTATGCATAATTGTGCGCACTCATGACCCACACATTGTGGATACTTCACATAAAACGATCACACACACACACACTATATATATATATATATATATATATATATATATATATATATATATATATAAATATATATATATATATATATAATATATATATATATATATATATATAAATATATATATATATAATATATATATATAAATATATATATATATATAATATATATATATATATATATATATATAATATTAAACTGCTTTCAATAACAAATTCACTCATCTTTGAAAAAAAAAAAAAACAGAAATTTAATATATGAAGAATGCTTCTACTGTAGTACCTGAATTGATACAAAATTGAACAGCCACTCTACTAATTAAGCAATGGAAGGTCAATACTGTCCAGTATTGTTTCATTTCAGAGGCATGAGGGGGGGGGGGTTAGTCAAAAGAACTTTGATTAATGCAAAACAACGGAGAATTTGGCGTAAGACAGCAATACCTCCCTTGAAATGTTGAGAAACACCATCGATAAGACTGTTCAAAGAATGTGGTTTAAATTTTAATACGGAGAGAATAGAGAGACCCTCTTTTTCCTGGCTACTTTAACAGCGTGACATCTGAGTATAATATGGATGCTTACTATTTCACTACCGAGATCAAGTTTCTGAAGGACGACTAAGTAGGCTACATAGTTAGGAAATACAAAACCAATACGAACTTCTTTTTACCTGGTAGAGATCTTGCTGTCGAGAAATTGTAACGCTTTCTCTCTTGATTGCTACTGCAATAACCAGTAGCTCTGTATGTAATGTATAACTTACAGCTAATCCTAGATTCATTAGCAATGGTCAACAATTATTCTTTTTCTATTTTCGGAATCGGAGAATCTACCGGAAAATGATTATTTCAGACACCTTGCTAGGGCAGGATTTTCGAAATTTTGAACCAAATCTTAAAAACCTAATATAAAAAGATTATAGCGTCTTGATGAAATGAATACTTATAATAATTTTACAAGCAATGCCTAATGTATTATACACAGTATGCAACCTGTCCGGCAGTTTTCGCGGTGGACTTTCAACCAATGACGACAAAAGTACAAAAAAGAAAAAAACTATAACATATAATTCCTCATTTTTCAAATATACAATCACTGAAATATAAGCAAATAAATATCCAGGTTTTAAAATAAAACAGAATAACCACCAGATAATTAGTTCCATACCTAATAAAAAAACAATATATATATATATATATATATATATACATATATATATGTATATATATACATATATATATATATATATATATATATATATATATCCTCAACATGTTTGAAAATACTAGAATCACATCGCGATGAAGTCGCTGGCTCGCTGTCATTAATGAATTCACTGAAAAACCCAAAAATAAATGAATAAACAAGCAAGGTATATGCCTCAACAATATTCCCACAATCTGAAACATAATTCATTAACTCTTGAAATCACACCAATCTCTTGAATATTGATTTTCTACACCCGGGAAGTGACAATTATGAAAATTAAAATCCATGTCATTATATATGCACACATACATACGTGTACACATATTTATTGATTTATCTATTTATGACTTACACCCGTGATTTCAATTTATTCAAATAAACCCCAAATAACTTTTGACTGCCTTTGGATTAGAGGTCCAAGAGGAAATTCTTTTTAGATAAGTACTTCTGCCCGGTCAAAGATTCGAACGTAAGTGTAGACTAGAAATAAAGGTAAAACATTCAATCATTAAAATAACCCAGAGGCAAAGTGAATTTAATATCAAAAGGTATCTGTTGCTTATGTGAATTTATCAATATGACTATATATATGTGTGTGTATATATATATATATATATATATATATATATATATATATATATATATATATATATATATATATATATATATATATATATTATATGCTGAACCACTAGCGGCATCAACTATTTTAAGGCAACAAATTTTTAGTTTTCATTATCTTTCCTAGTCTTCAAGGATAGAATTTTGAAGAAAAAGACTGAATGTGTTAATGTGCTACAGCATTTTATTCATTC
>NC_090725.1:249515531-249565531 GCF_036898095.1 Palaemon carinicauda | reverse complement strand
CAGCCTCAAACTGGGCTTGTAAAAAAAAGTTAGAGTTTCTCCTGGCATCAATGCCTCCAATGCCTACCAAGAAGAGCATTAAAATGTCGTTTACTTACAACATGCATGATATGCAAAAGAAAAACCCAAGAAACGTAATAGAATCATTGTTAGGCTTCACGTAGGCTTTCATTGCTTTCCGAAAAAAAAAACAAAAAAACATGAAATCTAAGTGCCTACCATGACAAGGATAATACTTTAATATGCATACCAAGGATAATACTTCTCTAATATTTTTTTTTTTTTTTCAAATTAAAACCTCATAATCTGTTTACAATAGCAACGCAGGCGCAGAACCTTATTAATTTAACGAAATTTAAGACTCCCTTGATAGAAACTCATCTACAATGACGATGGGTTCACTTACTGATGGATTCCAATTTCGGATAGGGACCACGGTAGCTATACCCCTGCTTTACTTGGAACTGTTAATCATCTTGTTTTCACATATACAAAGAATGAGAGTATCATTAAAAAACATAAGCGCTTTCATCATCAATTCAGACAATCAGACAGTGAATGTCCAAGAATCCACGTAGCTAAATGCCGCCACTCGAGACACCTGAGTCACTTTCCGTATAACTGAAGCAAATATCGGGCACTGAGAATCCACTCGACTTTGTTGGATTTCGTTGCGAAATTTAAGATAAAAGTAAAAGGACAAGACACAAATCTCAGAATTAATGGCACCTCATATCCCGTGATAATAATGATGATAATAATAACACAAAAGTAAACAATGGTCTCTTTTTCTTGTGAATTTGAGACGGTCATTCTTTTAGTCTTTTCTCAGAGATGAAATAAAAAAAAAAACAAAGACCGCTTCTTATTGCATAATGAAAATTATCCGAAGTAAAAATACACTTTCCGACTATTAAAATAAAGGAAAAATGTTGAAAATAATGTTTTAATACTATATGCAGACACTTTTGATGGTAAACAAAGGATGAAGTGTTTTTATTCATCTAATCGTTATTATCCACAACTATGAAGTATTTAGCACAATCAGAAAAGAACATATTTAACACGTTTTTCAATAAAACTATACATACGAAAAGATGAATAGTGTAAGAATATTTCCATATAAAGAATATATAAATCAAAATACATACACACACACATATACAGTATATATATATATATATATATATATATATATATATATATATATATATATATATATACATACATATATATATATACATATATATATACATATATATATATACACACTCATATATATATATATATATATATATATATATATATATATATACATACCTAGTTTCAAATATATAAATTGCATTTGTGAGATTTTTATATATATATATATATATATATATATATATATATATATATATATATATATATATACACACACACACGAGTGTAAATATACATGCCTCTGATTTATTTTATAGAAAAGTTTCCATCTAACCGATATACCAAAATAATATTCCATTAAAGAATTTGGTTCGGCAAAACCGTAAACAAACATGAGCCCTAAAATTCTTTAATTTTATTCTTTGAAGTAATGCAAAATGTAACAATATCCACGCTTTTACAGAAACTTATATAAGTGAAAAAAAAAAAATTAAGACTGCGCGACTTGAACTTTAATAGATATCATTGGCGTAATTTATACAACAGAAAAAAAGGTGTTCAAGAGAAAGGGGAAAGAGAAGTGTCGATTTGGTTTAGTAATCCAAGATCCACGCAATATAAGAAGACTATCATTCTCAGTTTTGTGAAAAGGAAATCTTATTAACATCAAAATGAAAATCGACTGGAAATTATTTCCTATAAAATTACACTATTTAGTGAGATTTTCAGGTAAGTTGTCGTTTTATATTTCCTACCATTTTCATGTACTTGGTCTCAAATAATTAATAGTTTTTAATTTTAGTTGTAACCATATCGAAGCAAAAACCCTTTACAGTGTAACTTAACTCTGATTTCCCCTTATGAAATAACTTACATACGAAAACAACTGCAATTTTGTTAATGACAAACACTTACACAAGTAGCTAATGAGTTTTCAATCAAGAGTTAGCGGTCAAGTATTTAATAACTCATTCTTTCTTATTGTTCTATTCTCTTCAAGTTTTCCTACTTACTAACTCTAATATTCCACTATCCAAAATTTCCTTGGCATAAATTCCAAATTTAAGTTTTTATTTTGTCATAACTCACTATCGGAAAGAAAAGAAAATGTGTAACTTACATTCTTCCAATGACTATACATTTGCAGCTCATTCCTAACAGTTATAAATGTCCCCCCATTTTATCTTTCCCGAGTCCAATTCCCTGACAGATGGATAGATTTTGACGATGTTTTTCTTGTTATTTCAGATTTTTTTTCTCCATTACTTCTATTATTCTTCGTTATTTTGTTTAACTCAGCCTCTATGTTTTGTACGTATTACCCTAATAAAATCAGTTTTCAAATAACATTCTTAGTAACTGTCATTCACTGCTTATCAACTCATAAACATAGCGACATGTGTTGACAGCCAAAACAAATCACAATTATCTTGCAAACAAGGCACAGACATAAACACAAACACAAGAAACTATCTCAGTAACATGAACCCGTGTCGCTGGTGTCATGATATACTCTTCACATGTAACTGGTAAGCATTAAGCAATATACGCCCTTAAACTTCAGTATCGCAAAGTCGATAATCCACACAACTATTTTATTAATATTACACAACCAAATTCCCAGCATTTAATTACCCAGCCAAATGTGTCCCATTTGTGTATGACGAGATTTAATTTTCTCCCAATAGGAACGGGACCACTTACGCCGTTCCTGCCCGTGATAGCTCGCCATAAGGGCGTGTCAGAGACGGTCATCAGTCTTTTGTGGACCATCATGCCGTTTATCAGGTAATTCAAGAGTTACAAAGTTATCTTTTGCTTCTCACTTTGGACTTATTTTAATGTTTAATATCTAATAAAATGAATTCTATATCATAAGGTATATAAGTGAATGAATAAAAAGAAATTGTAAGAGGTGTACATTACACGAGAGAGAGAGAGAGAGAGAGAGAGAGAGAGAGAGAGAGAGAGAGAGAAGAGAGAGAGAGAGAGAGAGAGAGAAAGAGAGAGAGAGAGAGAAAGAGAGAGAGAGAGAGAGAGAAAGAGAGAGAGAGAGAGAAAGAGAGAGAGAGAGAGAGAGAGAGAGAGAGAGAGAGAGAGAGAGAGAGAGAGAGAGAGAGAGAGAGAGAGAGAATATCTGTTGAATAGTTTCAATCACGTAAGATGAAAATCAACCGTTTTAATGGTATACAAGTGTTTGACAGAGATAGCCACTCATGTCTGTTTTCTGATCTCTTCATCATTCTCTCTACACCCTAGCTGCGACCCGCAACGTTCAGCTAACAACTAGCTACATAATCAGATGCTTAGGAACAGAATCATTCTCAATTTTTAGTTACACGCCCGTCTATTCCTACAAGTCCGGTTCGAGCCTCAGCCAGATGAGTTCGTTGCCAAAAACTAGACTATAAACATTTCTACAAGTTTCTCAAGATAGTTTCATTTGTGTCTGATTCGTTCAAATCAAAAAAAAAAAAAAAAGAAGTTGACATCTGAATACAAAGAAGTTGAGTTAATAAAAACATATGTGAATATTTCCTTCACACTATCCCATTTCTACGCTGCCAGCCAAGTTGTTGAAATAAACACTTCGGTTCCTTAACCTCATCTCAGTTCATGGGAGATAACGGTAAAGCCCATTTCAAATGAAATATTTTCTATAACAAGACTTACAAGTAATCGTATTTTTGTATTGTCATTTACCTTTCCTAACTCACGTTTAGGCCTACTGTTCTACATAAACTATATTCAAAAGGAACTGAAATAAGAAAAAATGGTTAGAGCCACTGAAAAGGTTTCACCTACCACCGATACACGGCTGTGGAGGTCCTTTCTGGTCGAGAAGCGTCCAAAAATATCCCCCCACCGTAGCACCATTCCTGCTCTTTCCTCGCCGCTCTGAACCACTCACTTCCATTTCCTCTATGCATGACAGACATCCACACTTCTTTTAATATTTGGTCAGCCATGATGAAGCTGAAAAAGATTTCTTCAACCAATCGCAGGAAACTACGAGGACGTTCTCATAAAGCCACTTAAAACGCAAGTACCTAATTTGTTGAAAACATACGGCCCCTGAACTCACAGATGAAAAAAATTATCAAAATAGTGAATAGCCATATTACTAAGCGAAAGTACTGTCAAAATATCAAGAGAATCACACTTAGACTGCTTACCCTGTACCTCATAAATTTCTAGCCAATTCCTATGAATTTCTGATGACCTAACTTATGCACCTGGTATCTTTTCTTTACCTTACTTAAACTATAATAATCGAAAGTCTATAATGTGCATTATATTTCAAACAAATACGAAAATCTGGTTTCTTATCAAATACTAATACAAAACCATAATCAAACTAAGGTCTAGGTTTACGAGTTTTCCTGGGTTTCTTAAATTCCTTGGATGCTCTAGAATCCCATTTCTTTGGTTTAAACCCAGATGTAGGGTGGGGCACCGTTTCCAGTTCATGAGTCAATGTTTCTCTTTCTTCTAGGGCCGATAACAGCTGGATATCTTCTTCCTTAATGAATCTTTCTACTACCGAGGTCCTTTAATTGCGTTTATAGCAACTGAACCGCAGATGAAGCAAAAGAATAATCCTCATCATTATTACAATGTTAAAAAATTTTGTACCATGAGTTATGAAAATAGTTTACCATCTAGAGTCCTAGACTATCGTAAGGCACAAACTCAGAAACCATCCTGGACTACTTCATAAAAAGGAAGATGATCAAAAGCTTAGCAAAGCTTTTATATTCAGACTGTAGTGAGATCATAAAAAGTACTGTACCATCAAAGTAAAAATGTTCTGATATGTATTCCATTTCCTTGTGTCCATTATATGCCCTTGAATTCACAAACATGCACACACAAGGAAGAGGGAAATACATATAAAATTGAATCAACACGGTTAAACAATAAATCCTGAAAACAGCAACAATAAATAGCATGCACATATCTTGACCATCACTTCATCAAGAGAGATCAATTCAATACTAACACCATCTACAGCTGTATAACTGCAATATATATATATATATATATATATATATATATATATATATATATATATATATATGTATATGCATATGTATATATGTGTATATGTATATGTATAGATGTGTGTGTGTATATATATATATATATATATATATATATATATATATGTGTGTATATATATATATATATATATATATATATATATATATATATATTATATATATATAAACAAGTCAGTAAATAAATAAATCAGTATGTGAATTTGTATACCTCAATTTTTCTAAACAGCCACGACGAAATTTAGGGAAATTGTAAAACGAGTTCAAGAGCGCACCATAAAAGCCTTAACAATGCCGACAGTCCTACGACTGCCAGCCATAATAAGTCATAAATTTTACTTTATATAAAACACTTCGGTTTTTATGAGGAACCTTTTCGATGGACACACACTAGTGGATTCTAAGTATTATTTTTGTGCTGCCGCATTTGCCATTAGGAGCTTGATGCTGTGAAGAATACTTCACCATATTTGGGGAGACACTTATCTTCCAGTAGCCATAAAACTTCGAGTGCTATCGACCCTATAAGGGACAATATAAGACGGCAAACATACACACATTTATACTGTATATATGCATTTTGAGCTTTATATCGTACATATACAGTTAGTGGCATACACTCTTTAATGACTTCTATCAGTATATTATATCATAAATCATGATTTGCTTTATTATTCAGTTACCTTCTTATACGACGAGGGCAATAATACTTCTAACATTCAAAATCTCTACATCCTACAATAAAATGATCCGATAAATATCTAGACTAAATTCAACGGTGTTTCTCCGTCACTCAAATATATCTCCTGTTCAAACTAGGTTCCCAATCATTATAAAACAACTGTAAAGCTTCATACAACTGATAAATACAGGTACTTGCACCTATGGGTGACTTTCCTTCTGTCCATTTCATTGAAAACTACAACACGCAACTCATACTACTTCGGTTTACATTCTTCACTTCTAAATTTAGTTCGGATCTTTGGAGCCGGACCAATCAGATCAAACAATATTTGAATTATATTCATAGATATATTAACTTGGTCATATGGACCAGTATTGGGAACGGGGAGGCCATTCAGTGCCATTCTACAGCGTTAGAAGGCAGGCTACTGCTCCGCCATGGGTAAGGGTATGAGATTGAACAGTAAGAAGGACAAACACATTTGAAACAGATGAAGTAGAAAGCTAAAATAAGAGTGCAGCTAAAAAACAAAGGAAAGCCGTAAAGACCCTTATACGTTGCTTACAGGTTTGAAGGTAGAGGCAAGGGACAGTAACTGCCCTAGTTGGGAGGACAATACCCTAGACTCCTACAGACTGACCACATATACATATGATCAGCGCCCAAGCTCCCTCTCCATCCTAGTTAGGACCAAGAAATGGCTGTTGATGACTCAACACCCTGTAAGCTCCCCCAAACCCACAAACCTTAGATCACAAGGATGGCGAGGTTGCAGACACTACAAGAAACTACCAAGTTTGTGGGTGACTCGAACCCCAGTCCAGCATATCACCTGGCAAGGACGTTACGTTGCCGATAGGCCATCAATGCCCCTAATGTCTAATATTTGGATAGGGAGCACACCCTCACATGTTGGTGGTACTTGTGAAACATCAGTAGGCCTACTCTTTTCCGAAAAAACTTTTTCAATTTGGTTTTAAGTAGGTTTTTTATATATGAATGTGGGAATGGTCTTTCCATACTAGTCTACGTGAGAGTTGAATCAAAGGCTTTCCCTTTGAGCAATAGCCTAGCTCTTCATAACAGCTAGGATTCATGTGAACTGTCCTGACAACGTTTATTCTACATCTATTACTTCAGCCATCACCCTCAAGAACTACAGTCTTGCACAAAAGGTGTGGAAGTTGCTGGAGCCAGTCAATATGTTTGATCAATCGATTTCTTAATAATGAATAATCAATTGTATCAATTAATATCTTTAAATAAAGACATTCTAACAAAGAGTTTGAGAGGAATCAACCAGATGTAGTAAACTGTACAGTTTAGCACCGCTCCATTTGTATTTATGGTTCAGTACATTATATATATATATATATATATATATATATATATATATATATATATATATATATATATCACTATATTATGCAAATGATAGTATAATCTAATTATTAGAAAATTTATCTTACTTGACGTTTTAACCATTTGAGTATATACTGTATGTATGTATATATATATATATATATATATATATATATATATACTGTATATACATATATATATATATATATATATATATATATACATATATATATATATATATATACTGTACTGTATATATACTCAAATAGTTAAAACGTCAAGAAAGATAAATTTTCAAATAATTAAATTATACTATCATTTGCATAATATAGTTTGTTATTTTCCGATTTCTGTGCGGAATTTATTCCCCAGAAGAGGCTGAAGGCTATAGGCTACCCGTTATGTAAATATAAGGTATTCAATAATCATAGCCTAGAATAGTCTGACACCTTTGGGTTTATATTGGCCTTCCTTATCATTCTCCTTACGCTACATTATATATCTATGTTGAAAAATAAATAATTGCCGAAAGAACATAAATAACGTCCCCCACTCCTTTTCAGTTTATTAAGCAAGACTTGCATGGGCGCACTATCCGACTACTACCGTGTGCACAGACAAGTCTTCCTTTGCAGTTTGATGGTCATGATAGCGTCATTCATCGGGATCTATTTCACGCCCGATATCATACCCATCGCTGCCAACACATCCGAAAATGGCACGCAAATGCTCGTCAATTTGACGGACCAGGCGATGCAAAACGAGAGTCTGTACGTGCTAGGTATGTTTATAATAATGACGTTCAAGTTTTCATCTTTGAAATGTATTTATTTTAAAGTTACTATGAGAGATAACACGCAGCCTTCCAATCATTCGTAGGCCTATTTCTTCTTAACTGCAATATACAAGGTTTTTCATCATGACCACAATGGAAAATAACATATGGAAATATATAATGGTCGCCTATAATAAAGTGTAAATTTTGTTTTCTAATACCTGTAGTTTAAATGTATAGTAAAAAAAAAAATCCATGATTGATGGCTACTGCTATCAATAGTGGTAGTGAATATACAATATATATTTTTATAACGAAAATAAATCCAGTATTGAAACTATTCCTTGAAATCTTCGAAATAATAAACTTATGTTAGTCATTAATTCTCGCTTCTTCTAACTATATTTCAGGTTCAGAAAGATCTACAGCATATTTGCTCAAGAGATATGAGTTTTGGCTCCTTTTCCTTTGTTTACTAGGACAATATTGCGGCCACATTACCACCATTACCATGCAGGAAACCATATGCTTCAGTTTATTAGGTAAAATATATCACTTTCTCTTTTTCTATCTCATATACACACAAAGAAGTGGGTTTATTTGTTATTTTTCACGATTAAAACAGCATTCGCACGCGGGTGGGAGGTATTAAACGACAGCTCAAAAAAAAAAAAAAAAAAAAAAAAAAAAAAAGAAGAAGAAGAAAAAGAAGAACATTAACAACACAATAATTACCATATCGCATAAATGAACAATAAACTAGATAGAAATCTGATATCCTCTCCCACCTTGCTCTTCCTGTCGGTCCTTTCTCCTTCGTCCCCCTCCCATCCTTCCCTTACCTATCATACTCCCTTACCCCTCCCGACATTAAACAGATTCTCTTTTTCCCTAAACACAATGATATATCCTATTCAACCTTCCGCCAGGCGACGCCCTTCACAAATATGGGGAGCAACGATTATGGGGGACCTTAGGATGGGGTATATCTGCCGTGGCTGGAGGGGCCCTAGTCGATTGGTATTCCAGGGTAAGCTTCATTTATCTTTTGTGTCTAATTCCGAATTTTCGGTATATTATAAATCCAATTGAAAATTAGCAATCTTGAAATTGGGTCATCACAAATTTTCTAAAGCTTTTTCTTAAACTCATAACAGAAAGATAGAGCCTAGTGTTAGGTTCTAAGCCTATTAAACGGAAATTTGTAATCCAAAAATATAAGATGATTTTGAGTAACTTTCTTTAATTTCATTAATAGATTCCTACTTTATCGAACACAATTGTACTTGGCATCGAGTTATTTAAATATAGACACTTCATAAGACCATTTACTAACGTTAAAATGTTAAATATCTTGTATATTCAGAGACGTACAAGTCTCAAAATATATTACAATCTCATAAATACATATTCTATATATAATGTTATTCATTCACTAAGACAAACTAAAGAACATTAGAACTATATTACCAAAGGCCTGTCAGTTAATTTTTCGAGATTTTAACATTTTCTTTTGAAAAAAAGATATTGTCCGCATGAATCAGAACATTCAAACCCGATTCTTTGAATTCAAAGAACGTTGTATAATTTATCCATTCTAAGCATTCTTGAAACGGAATGTCTTTTCTGTAATAGAAAGTTTTTCTATGTAAAGTTACAACAAAGAAAATTATAACAAAATATCCATTCATATTGATGTTTGTGATAACAAATTAGCCTAGCCACAAACTATGATTAACCAGGGAAATAAATTTTATCCGAGTAAGTAATGGCAATTCTGTCCCATTTGCAAAGCAGCTGGGATTTGCATGCAGGTTTTCTATCAATAACTTGAAAGGTAAGAATTCTAGATCAACACTGAACAGTATTCCTTTCAGCTTAATGCTCAAGTACGAATATCTTATATTAATTAGAAATCTATTATAAAATCTATGAACTTAGGGTTTCATTTCACAAACTGTTTTTTCTATTAAATGAAAAACTAAAATTTCACAAACCTACAAAATTACCGACTTATAAGTTTCAAGACAACACAGGTGTTCTGAATATCAACGCAATCATTCAATGGATAAACCCCAGTTTTCTGGAAGAATATTTCCCGAATTGGTTTAAAAACAAATTAAATCAGACCCATCAACACAAAAGTCTAAAATTTACCTATGCCATGTGGTCTACCTTAGTTCTTGTGAACTTGTCAAGATTATTGAAAACAGAATCCCTATATTTTCAATCACATTAAGAAAAATTACATCAGGTTATATATCATAAAGTACAACCATGAAGGGAAATTAAAGGAAAAGGACGTGATAGATTAAAACCTAATTAAAACATTTTGAAATCAAACTACAACTTTGTGGACATTCTCGTAATAATAAAACAGCATTAAAGCAAGAATAAGAAAACAAATTAAAATCTTCTAATGAAATGTCAGTAAAATATAAAGGTATACTCTGAAAATGTGACGTGCAAATCTTGTTTCTTTGTACATTTCATGACTTGCATTTTTAATAAGTCGAACTCTCTGGCCTCATCTAAATTATATGTAGATAAACTACTCTTCCAAACTCCTACATAATTAGATATGCTACTCAATCTATTTCCTACATAGCTTAGCATTTTTCTATTACAGCATAGATTTCCTTTCTGCACCAAATCAATTTCTCGCTATAATTACAAAAAATTATTGATATGCAGCTTTAAAAATATGTGGTTACCCTAGACCCCGGACAACTGAAATGTGGTAGCTTTAAGGGAGTTATCATTAATAGCCATGTATTTATTTTTAAAAAAAACTATTATCTCTTGTAAAACTGCAGGTCACATGGATAAACATACATAACTATATCCATTGCAAACCAGAAAATTCCGACAAAACCACAACATGAAAACTACTTCATTCCTGACAGAATAATGCAGTAGTAATGTAAATGTAATGAAGCTAGTGTACTAATTAATTTATAATCTTCCCAAAAGTATTGACTTTTATAATCAAATCATCAACGATTATAAAAGCCCAAACAAAGTTTTGACGATACAATTTACCTCAAATTAATTGCAACCAGACAGGTCTGTCCCATCTAAGCTAATCTTTTCAGTTACAGGAGTGTTATAGTTTTAAAACTATTTTCAGGGCATGCAGGAGCCAGACTACGCTCCAGCCTACGCGATGGCTGTGGTTTTCCTGACAATAGATTTGATGGTTGTGGGGCGTATGAAATTCAATATTACGCCGATTAAAATGGACCCTAAGAAGGTTAGAGGGATTTTCAAGATACCTGCAGTCCTTCTTGTTCTGGTAAGAAAAAATACCGTGTATCTTCTAAAAAAATGAATGTACTTCTTTTTAATTTAGATCCACCATGTCGCTCCCATTACAAATCTTCCACTCTTCAATAAAAAAGGCTTCTTAGCTCAATCTGATATAGCGGTCATGATAATTTTATGAAAATGAAAATTTTCCTTTATTCAAGGTTCCTCGTGCTTCTTAAACTCTCAAAAGCATATGTTCATAAAATGAGAAATCTGCATTCCTCTTGCATTATGAATTTTCATAACTCAAAAATCCATTCTCTCCAATATAAAAAGGCAAAGGGTAAACTATTTGACCAAGGGAAATTATTGTCAATTAATCCTATTCTAATTAACCAAGTGTTATTCTGGCTATACTCAGATTCACCATACTTCCCTCCTATAAGATAAAGTTACAAGTTGGATAATCATCTCTCGGCTATATTCAGAACTATTCTCAAACATTTATAATTTTCTCTCATTTGGTGATTAGACCAAACTTTACAAATTTAAAACAATTCTCTGACCCATTTGAATTAAATTTTATTAAAATAAAAAGAGACACATATGATTCTCGTCTACATTACTATAATTTCAGCAATCTTCGCAATTTACTATAGCAATGATTCCCAATCGTACATAGAAAGCATTTCTTTTAATCTATAGAGACTTATCATTCACAAAATCAGCATCGCTTTTCCTTTGGGGATCTCGTAATTAGATCAAATTCCATACCATTCAATCTGATTACTTTACATTTATAAATTTTGGTTATATAGCAAAGGGCTGGGGACTGTAAAGCCATTCACAACCTAAGTGCAACACGGTGAAAGACCAGCAACTGCACTACGAGGTAAAATTTATAAGAGGTTAGAAAAACAGGAAGGAAGGAAGGAAGATCCAGGAAAGCAGTTAAAGTAGAAGGATATAAAGCAAGTGCATCTAGCTTCCGAAGGAGCACTACAAAGGCCCTAAAGTAATGCCTACTGTGCGAGGTGAACTGATGGCACTACCCTCTCGTGGGGTGCTACCATCCAATTCTTAGATTATTTTCGAAGGAAAAACTCAACTTAATTTCTTTTTTGTGCCAATACCTTAAGTGTCCAAGTTACTTTGAGATTTAATTAAACAAATCTCCCTAGTTTAAATTTCTAACGGGCATTTAATAATCGGAATGCATTCTTAAATACCACAAATCCTCCTGTACGTTATTAAAGCTAAAAGCTGCAGCGATTTTTTCTCTTTCCTCTGGAGTACTGCTCTTAGTCTTTTAGTGCTCCCCATTTAATTTCTTTCTTTGATGAAACCATTTGATCGAGGAATTATCCAGGTCTTAAATTGTTCTTTGGCAGACCCTCCATGCCACAAGATAATTTTGCTCTCTCACTTATACTCGTATAATCACTATTTCGGTCACAACTCCAATGACCTCACGAAAATTCTTTTACTCCGAGGCAGCATAACCCAACCAACCAGGGCACCTTTTCTTATATCAATTGCGGGAACATCAGTAGACCATAGATTGCATAGGTCACTTGTCTTTCTTTTTCCATTCAACATACAAATATGGAATTTTCTTCTAAATATAACCTTTTCTTTTAAGAGGCAGATGTTACTTTCCTTCTCTTTTTTTTTCTTTAGACCTTGATTAGAAGGGTAGTGGGTTTCATTGGATATTTTAAAAAATTTTTAATATTTTTCTTTTCTTCTCATAAATACAGTATGTTTAATTTAGCAAGGCTTTCAGTGACACAGTACTCTCCTTCAAATCAAGCTCGAGCAATTTGCATACTTATATTCTACCTTTATGGTAATTATCATTGTTGTTTTCTAAACACTATTCATGGCTTTCCTTTTTCTTACATCAACAGATTACAACAGTGGTGGCTGGTGCTTCATGTGGAATGATTTGGACCTTTCAACTTCTCCTCGTAGAGGATGTGGCAAAGATGTGGCAATCAGACTTCCCCTTTACAAAACTTTTGCAAGGAATTCTTGTATTTGTGCAATGTATATTGAGTGAGATGCCATTCTTTTATCTAGCAGGTAAAGTACTATATTTTACTATTTACTTGCATATCTTTTAGCTTTCAAAACATGACAGAACCACATGTTTTGGTATGAAGGGGATCAGTTATACATTTACCAAAAAGAATTATCTTCCTAAAGGGATGAGATATAGACACAAATTATGCAAAACTTCATATCACTTATACATTATTCAGCTTCCGTCTCTTATTACACGATACTATTGGAGTTGGATTCTTCCATTTTTCTAATTCCTGCCTATTTAGTGCTTTGTACAAGGCAGTTTGTCTTTAATTAAGCATTCTGGTGTCTATCTAATCATCTTCAAATCTAGTCATTCTGTTGACATCATGCAAGATAAGTTAGTTTTATGGTTTTCCCGTAACAACCTTTATTCAATCTTCTACCAGTTACAATTCCTAAAAAAAATAAAAGGTCCACACTACTCTATTTACATATCAGTACTGCACAACTCTGCTCTTGAAAAAGTATCCCAGCCATTGTGGCCAGTGATCCCAAAAGTTTGCTTCGCACTTCCATAGATCTTACATGATCTATATAGGGAAAATCAGAGGAGTAGAACTACAATGCATGTTTGCCAATCATGAAAGCATACCAGTGGGTAGCTTTCAAATACTAATATGCATGAAAAGCTATCTGAAAAATTCATTCCAGGCTTATCAAAAACTTAGCCATCTTTCCTCAGCCATCTAATTCTTTATAACTTTCCAACCTTCCCTCAGGCTTGCCTAAAGTCAGACCAGAGTTGATGCCACACAGGATTAAATAAGAAATCCTGAACTTAAAACTCATTTTTCCCACACACACACAAAAAAAAAAATACTTCAAACTTCTAAAAGATTTCATTCGTTAAAGACTTCATTCGTTTACTATTCTTCAACTACTTAGTTTTCTTTTGCTTATATTGTTGTCCTATCTAAACACCCCTTTCAATGACTGCAAACCAAACTTCGGCACCATCTACAGATTATCCCACCACTCCTACTCTACTTTAGTCACTCCTGAACTTTGTTTTATATCTGGTTAATTTTTAGCCATGTTGATTATGTTGACCTCACATGCAATTCCCTCCCTAACCTTTTTTTTATTAGTAAAAAGAAAACTATTTTGTTTTTTCCTACTGTTCTTCTAATCCCCTCCCCCTCTTCATGTCTTACTTCAATTTCAAGAATTCTGATTTGAATGGGTTTCAGATTCTGGAAGAACCATCCCATCAATGCCTTGCAAGACTTCTAGACTAAATAGCCTTATATCAAGATGAGGGCTGATTCAAACATGAATGTTTCAATTCTTTTGAGAGTTCCTATAAAAATAACTAAATTTACAGGGGCCAATGACTAATTATGTATTTAACAATAATTTTTCAAATTAATGACCATTACCTTAAGACTAACTTTCCCTTCATTCCCTGAAAACTTGAAATAGACAAACAAATTCTAAAGTAAAGCTTCATAAAAACTGGGGAACATGATCCTAGAAAGCCTACCTCATATTATGATGTCTCCCACCCCAGGAAGAAACAGGATAGTTTTTTTTCTTTTTTTTTTTTTGTAAATGGATAATGTTCCATTCATAACGTAACAACTTAATTCAAGGAAACAGTCCAAATATATGAAAAACTTTTACTTCATTGACTTCAAGAGATACAACTTTCACTCACTTCTTTCCTGGTAGCTACTATACAATATGCCCTACTTTCATACCATAATTGAAATTTACCTTTTACATTGAAACTAATGTTCAAAATCATCTAAATTAATGTGTATAAAATAATAAATTAATAAAACAAAAATTTACAAATTCTGATAAGTAATGATTATCCACAGGTCACATCATAGCAAAAATTGGTCACTTCTATTCCTTCTTTTTGGCACTTATTGCATTCTGCATCCGGCTATGCCTTTACTATACAGTGACCAATCCCTGGTGGTTTATGCCAATAGAATTATTCCACGGGATGTCATTTGGCCTTGCATATGCCTCCATGGCCTCATATGCCAACAGCATCACTCCCAAAGGAGCAGAAGCAACAACTCAAGCTATCTTTGGAGCAGCTTTCTTTGGAGGTAAGTACATTATTCTTGTTTAGTAATCATCATGCTAATGTCTTGAGACTTGAAATTAACATCTTATAATCCGTTAATATATCCTTTCAGATCATTAAGCACTAAATTAGCTTATAAAAGCCTAGTAGTCTCATAATGCAAAAGCTTTCACTTCATAATCAAAATGCTGTAAACTGGGGCGTTTGACCAATATATGTCTTATAGATATGGGGACCAAGCAATCACACAAAAATTACGTGGTTCCCAGGCCATTAAAAATCCATGAGTTAAATAGGTTTTGACAATTTACATTTACAGTTATTAGAAACGAAAATGTGCATACCTCTATCAGGAAGAAATAATTTTATGGTAGACAAACCACAATTGAAACATAAATGTTATGGATCTCTTAAAGATGGTGAGGTTGCCTCAGGACATCATGAGAGCATTTTCAATTGTTAGAAAGCTCTGGCTTGAGAGATGTTACACAATGAACTCAAGGGGGAAGACTATTTGAAATAATACCCATTGTAAGTCTTTGCTTTTTCTATCAATGGGATATTTTCTTTCAGCTGTATTGTGGTTATCTTTCTTCATTTCATCCATGTTGGAGCTTCTCCAACCACTAAAATTGTAGTTCTGTTTAAGATTGAAAAAGAAGTAGGCAAACAATATTTGTGATCAGCATCTCGAAAGATAGGTCAACACCCAACACAGTACCAGATTTGAAGCCAACTACAAATATTAATACAACTTATTTCATGTTCTGAATCATACTCTTAAAAGCATTAGTCTGACTACACTCATCAATCAATTCTTTTTAAAAGCACTTGAAATATTTACAATAGTTCACACACTGTAACTTCCAAGAAGGGATTACTGAGATCTCACATGGCATTATATTACTAACAGGCATAATAATTGCATGTTTTAATTAATTATAACACCTATTACTCTAAAAGAAATAGATTTTGGAATTTGTGGGTAATCTGTATATTAGGAAAAATTGGCCTTATTTTCAATTGAGAGGCAATGGACTCTAGAAGTCTCCGTAACCACATCTAACTTTCCAATAGCAAAAATCGGAAAGGAAGTTCTGGAGGATACTCAACTGTACCTAATAAAACAGTTACAATTTTAAAGATCTAAAACCGCAGTGGCAATTTTAATCCTAGAATTGCTCTTAAAAACTTTGGTTTATGAGATGAGTAGAATAGAGAGACTGTATTTATAGGTTCATTTTGGACAGGTAACTGCTTATATCACCTAAAAAATAGTTGTAGTCAGCTGCCAATGTAATGCTGGAAATGGATTTTAGCAGGTCTAAGGACTTCATGCACTTGGCTTTGAGGTTACATAAGTCTGAGGTCCAAGAAAGTTTATTATAATCTGTCTCCTTACCTACAGATTCAATTATATGACCAACTAATTTATATTAGGTAATGGCCTACAAACCTAATAAGAAAAATTTCAGAGACCATGCTCTTCATCTATTCGCTTTTCTGTGCAACACCTTTGTTGGTAGCTTGACGTTTGCACATATAGCCTTCTGTTGTGCCCAGCACCAATAAACACCAACCTCTCAGCCCTATACTGTTCTGTGTTTTGTTGCATCCTGTATTACAAGTGACTGTGATAGCATTATCCATGTATATACAGTATAACACAGGTATTTCACCAAGCAATTATGTGCTGTGAAAACATGGCCCTTAGATTCATTAAAAGAGAACTATGTATTTACCCAAATGCTAAAATGGCTCATCAGGTACTGTCCCTTGTGAGAAAATGGAAAGTTTTAATTTATTTGAGAAAGAGAAGAGGTCTTTAGTTTAAGTTAAACATAAGTATGGGATGATCTGATCTATGATTTGGGAATTCTTGAGAAGAGAAATTAAATACAGTAAAGGCAGCCATGGCCCCTTCCACTCCTAGGAAGTACGTTGGCCAGGGCACCAGCCACCCATTGAGATACTAGTGCTATTGAATTATTGGATCCTTTGACTGGCCAGACAGTAATACATTGGATCCCTCTCTCGGGTTACAACTCATTTTTTTTTCTGCCTACACATACACCGAATAGTCTTGCCTATTATTTACACATTCTCGTCTTTCCTCATACACCTGACAACACTGAAATTACCAAGCACTTCTTTCCTCAAGGAGATAATTACTGTATTGTAATTGTTCAGTGGCTACTTTCCTCTTGGTAAGGGTAGAAGAGACTCTTTAGTTATGGTAAGCAGCTGTTCTCGGAGAAGAACACTACAAAATCAAACCACTGTTCTCTTGTCTTGGGTAGAGCTATAGCCTCTGTACCATGGTCTTCCACTGTCTTGGGTTAGAGTTCTCTTGCTTGAGGTTACACTCGGGCACACTATTTTAACTTATTTTTTTTTTTCTTGTTTTTTAAATGGTGTGTTGGGCTGGCTTGATAAAATGGCCATGGATGCCTAGTGGTTTATCATGAGGTTGTCTTTCCCTTATCTGATTCTTTTTTTTTTTTTCAAAACATCTTTACTGTCCTCCTTTCAGCCGAAGTGGCTATCCTGGTGGGTCTTTACCCTTGTGTTGTGTATTGGCTCCTCCATGTTGACCAGTTGTTCCCTACTCTTTTTCTATAGTCTATGGGTTTGATCAATCAGTTTACTTTTTACTTTTGTTCATATTGTTTTTGTTATCATTCTTGTTAATTTGGTTTTTAAGTAAGAAGTATAATTTTTATTACCATTAATTCTTATGCTCTCTAGAGACATTGAGCAAAATCCGGGACCAGTATGTCCTAGATTTCATCAATGTCGTCTATGTATTGCAATAATCATGGTCTGTATACAAATATTCAAAGCCTTACTGTTGCTTCCAAACAATACGATATTCTTTCATGCTCAGAAACTTTGGTTTCTAAATATGTGGTACTTATCTGAACTCCTTATAAGTGGTTTTAAGAAGCCAATAATGTTGAAACGCGATTCTATCCCAAGGGCCAGGGAAATGGCGGTGTATATTAGGACTGAATACCCTGCTTCTCATAAGTCTTGCCATGAATGTGGCAGGCATAACGGCTTCTATTTGTGTTCGACCTACCGGAATCCAGACACGGATGATTCTATCTTAAATTGTTTTCTTACCGTTATGGTTAAGATACAAGAAGATGATAGAAAGACCTCTTTTGTCTTTGTTGGTGATTTCAATGCTCACCATAGGGAGTGGTTAAATTCTGTTTCTCCTACCGATCACCATAGTTTAAGAGTTTTAGACTTTGCCTCTGAATCAGGCTGTGAGCAAATCATAAGTGAAGCTACTCACAGGTCTTGTAATTGCTTGGACCTCAAATACGCCGACTCCCCTAGTGTTATAACAAGTAAGGTTGGTTCTCCAGTTGGGACATAAGATCATGCCTTGATTTCATTAGTATTGAACACTCATGTAAGATTTATATGCAATCTCAAGCAGACTAGAATGGGATTTTGCATGATCTTTTGGGCTTGAACTGGCCACAATTGTATAGTAGTGTTGATCCTGTAATCCCTTTGAATGGGAATCTAGTCAACATTATTGATAGGTGTATCCCTTCCCGTGTGTTAAGGTACAGAGGGAAGGACTTACCATGGTTCAATGATGATTGTAGACATGTTTATTTAGAGAAGCAGGAGGCCTATCATCTTTGGAAGGGGAATAGATCAGATTTGAACTGGAATAACTATACTCAACTTAGAGCTTTAGCTCAGAGACTTTATGCTTTAACTGAAAAGGAATACAATTTAACAATAAAAGAAACCCTTTCTGGTACAACCCAGGAGCATAAGTGGTGGACTATACAACCCAGGAGCATAAGTGGTGGACTACCATTAAATCTGCATTCTTTGGTGTAGATGCAACAGTTCCCCCTTTACTTAAACCAGATGGCTCTGTCACTTACTGTCCTAAGGAAAAGGCAACCCTTTTGGCAGATGTGTTTGGCAGTAAGCAGAGTAATGAAAAACTCGAACATCCTCATTCCTGTTTTCCTGGGGCTAAATTAACTAGTTTAGCTTTTCGATCTTGTGAAATCAAAGCTCTCTTGATGGACCTTGAGGCTTATGGAGGTGTAGACCCAAATGATATTTTTCCTTTGTTTTTTTATAAAGACTGTAGACTTCTTAGCTCCAAAATTATCTGTTATTTTGCACAAGTTAGCAAGAAGAGCTTTTAGCACTTATTGGAGAATTGGTAATGTTACTCCAATATATAAATGTGTTTGTGGTAGCACAGGTCCAACTGATTACTGCCCAATTTCCTTAACTCCCATATTATCTAAAGTTTCCAAACGTCTTTTGGCTAAATGTCTTGATAGGTTTGCTGAATTTAATCACCTGTTCCCTATTTTGCAATTTGGTTTTTGTAATGGCCTTGGAGCATGTGATGTCCTTACAATATCCAATACTGTACAGAAATCCCTTGATTGTGGTCAGGAAGTTTGTATGATTGGCCTTGATTTTAGTGCTGCCTTTGACCGTGTTAATCATGAAGCCCTTGTTTTCAAATTCAAACAGTTGGGAGTAGGTGGGTTTCTTAGTATTATTATTGAATTTTTAAGTAATAGATTGCAAAGAGTTGTTGTTGATGGGCACCATAGTGAGTATAGGAATGTGATATCTGGTGTTCCTCAGAGTAGTGTTCCCGGCCCATTACTTTTCATACTATATACACATGGCATGTGGTTTGGCCTAGAAAACAAGCTTGTTGCATATGCAGGTGATGCTACACTCTTTGCATCAATTCAATCTTCTGAATGTAGATCTGGGGTTGCTGATTCCTTTAATAGAGATCTAGCTAAAATTAGTGCATGGAGCAAATTATGGGGTATGAAGTTGAATCCTACTAAAACTCAAAGTATGATTGTCAGTAGGTCAAGGATAGTGGCTCCTCAACATTTGGATCTCAGCAGTGATATTGTTTCTTTAACTTTGTATGACTTAAAATTTTACGTGTAATTCTCGACAGCAAAATTAATTTCAAGAAACACATTAGGTTTGTGTCTTCTTCAATTGCACAAAAAATGGCTTATTGAGAAAGTCTTTTAAGATCTTTGGTGATCAACCTTTTCTGAAGAATTGTTTCAATTTTTTCATTCAACCTTATTTTGAGTAACGTTCTCCTGTCTGGTCTTCAGCTGCTGATTCTCATCTTAATTTGTTGGACAGGAACTTACGGTCTATTAAATTTCTTATTCCTGATCTAGGTTTTAATCTCTGCACCGTCGTTCAATTAGTTCATTATGAATGTTGCATAAGATTTTTCCTAATTCTGACCATCCTTTACATTCAAATCTTCCCGGACAGATCCATCCTGTTCGTAGTACTAGGGATGCAGTTAATTCTAATAGTCAAGCCTTCTCCATCATGAAGCTCAATACTACACAGTACTCTGGAAGTTTTATTCCAGCTGTGACCAAATTATGGAATGATCTCCCTAATCAGGAAGTTGAATTACTAGAACTTCAAAAGTTTAAACTTGCAAGGAAATGATTTTATGTTGAACAGGCTGACATAGGTCCTTTTATATTTTGTATATGAAATATGTTTTAATGTTATCAATTACTTATTATATCGTTTATTTATTTCCTAATATCCTTTCCTCACTGAGCTATTGTTCCCTGTTGGAGCCCTTGGGCTTATAGCATCTTTCTTCTCCAACTAGGGTTGTAGTAGGATGGCCAGGGCATCAGCCACCCATTGAGATACTACTGCTAGAGGGTTATTGGATCCTTTGACTGGCCAGAAAGTAATACATCGAATACTTCTCTCTGGTTACGGCTCATTTTTTCTTTGCCTACACATACACCGAATAATCGGGCTTATTCTTTACACATTCTCGTCTTTCCTCATACAATTAACAACACTGAGATTACCAAACACTACTTCTTCAATCAAGGGGCTAATTACAGCACTGTAATTGTTCAGTGGCTACTTTCCTCTTGGTAAGGGTAGAAGCGACTCTAGCTATGGTGAGTAGCTCTTCTAAAAGATGGACGCTTCAAAATCAAACCATTGTTCCCTAGTCTTGGGTAGTGCCATAGCCTCTGTACCATAGTCTTCCACTGTCTTGGGTTAGAGTTCTCTTGTTTGAGGGTACACTTGAGCACACAGTTCTATCTTATATATATATATATATATATATATATATATATATATATATATATATATTCCTCTTGTTTTTTTGTAGTGGTGTGCTGGGAAGGCTTAATAGAAAAGCCATGGATGTCTGGTGGTTTATCAAGAAGTTGTCTTTTCCTTATCTGATTCTTTTTCTTTTCAAAAACATCCTTACTGTCCTATCTTCAGTTGAAGTGGCTATCCTGAAGGGTATTTAGCCCTGCATGGTATATCGGCTCCTCCATGTTGGCCAGTTTCCAACTTCTTTTTCTATAGTCTATGGGTTTGATCAATCACTTTATTTATGTTTCTGTACATATTGTTCTTGTTATCATATTGGTTCCTTTGGTTTTTAGGTATGATGTATCTTTTTTATCACCATTAATTCTTATGCTTTCTGGAGACATTGAGCAAAATCCGGGACCAGTACGTCCTAGATTTCGTCAATGTTGTCTACTGTATTGTAATATTCATGGTCTTCATGCAAATATTCAAGACTTTACAGTTGCATCCAGACAGTATGATATTCTTTTGTTCTCAGAAACTTTGGCCTCCAATATGAGGCACTCATCTGAGCTCCTTATAACTGGTTTTGAGAAGCCAATTATGTTGAAGCGTGATGCCATCCCTAGGGCCAGGGGAATGGCAGTGTATATTAGGACTGAATACCCTGCTTCTCATCAGTCCTGCTATGAATGTGGATGTCATGAGATTCAGGTAATAAAAGTTTGTGGCAGGCATAACAACTTCTAATTGTGTTCGATCAACCGGAATCCTGACATGGATGATTCTATCTTCAATTGTCTTCTTACCATTATGGTTAAGATACAAGAAGATGATAGAAAGACCTCTTTTGTCTTTGTTTGTGATTTCAATGCTCAACATATGGAGTGGTTAAATTCTGTTTCTCCTACCGATCACCATGGCTTAAGAGCTTTAGACTTTGCCTCTGAATCAGGCTGTGAGCAAATTATAAGTGAAGCTACTCACAGGTATGGTAACTGCTTGGCCCTTGTATACACCAACTCCCCTAGCGTTATAACAAGTAAGGTTGGTTCTCCAGTTGGGACATCTGATCATGCCTTGATTTCATTAGAAGTGAAGACTGAGCAGCCTGTCCCTAATGTATCTTACTCATGTAAGAATTATATGAAATCTCAAGTAGACTGGAATGGGATTTTGCATGATCTTTTGGGCTTAAATTGCCCACAATTATATAGTAGGATTTTTCATGATCTTTTGGGCTTAAATTGGCCACAATTATATAGTAGTGTTGATCCTGTAATCCCTTTGAATGATAGGCATATTCAGTTTCATGTACAAAGGTACCGAGTGAAGGACAAACCATGGTTCAATGATGATTGTAGATGTGCTTATTTGGAGAGGCAGGAGGCCTATCATCTTTGGAAAGGTAATAAATCAGATTTGACCTGAACTATACTAAGCTTAGAGCTTTTGCTCAGAGACTTTATGCTTCAACTGAAAAAGAATACCATTTAGCAATAAAAGAAACCCTTTCTGGTACAACCCAGGAGCATAAGTGGTTGACTACCATTAAATCTGAACTCTTTGGTGTAAATGCAACAGTTCCCCCTTTAGATAAACAACATGGCTCTGTAACTCACTGTTCAAAGGAAAAGGCAACCCTTTTGGCAGATGTGTTTGACAACAAGCAGAGTAATGAGAAACTCGAACTTCCTCATTCCTGTTTTCCTGAGGCTAAACTAACTAGTTTAGCTTTTCAATCTTGTGAAATTAAAACTCTCTTGATGGACCTTGATTTATATGGAGGTGTTGATCCAAATGGTATTTTCCCTTTGGTTTTTATAAAGACTGCAGAATTCTTAGCTCCAAAGTTATCTGCTATTGTGCGCAGGTTAGCGAGAAGAAGAGCTTTTAGCACTTGTTGGAGAATTGGTAATGTTACTCCACTATGTAAATGTGTTTGTGGTAGCTCAAGTCCATCTGATTTCCGTCCAATTTCCATAACTCTCATATTATCTATAGTTTTTTAATGTCTTTTGGCAAAACGTCTTAATAGGTTTGCTGAAGGTGATCATCTGTTCCCTAGTTGGCAATTTGGTTTTCGTAAGCGCTTTGGAGCATGTGATGCCCTTCTTACAATCTCCAATGCTGTACAGAAATCCCTTGATTATGGTCTGGAAGTTCGTATGATTGGCTTTGATTGTAGTGCTTCCTTTGACCGTGTTCATCATGAGTCACTTGCTTTCAAATTCAAACAGTTGGGAGTGGGTGGGTCGTTTCTTAGCATCATTACTGAATTTTCAAGTAATAGATTGCAAAGAGTCGTTGTTGATGGGCACCATAGTGAGTATAGGAATGTGATATCGGGTGTTCCTCAGGGTAGTGTTCTTGGCCCATTACTTTTCATACTATATACTCATGATATGTGGTTTGGTCTAGAAAACAAGCTTGTTGCATATGCAGATGATGCTACACTCTTTGTATCAATTTAATCTCCTGAATGTAGATCTGGGGTTGCTGAATCCCTTAATAGAGATCTAGCTAAAATTAGTGCAAGGAGCAAATTATGGGGTATGAAGTTGAATCCTAACAAAACTCAAAGTATGATTGTAAGTAGGTCAAGGACCGTGGCTCCTCAACCTTCGGATCTCAGCATTGATAATGTTTCTTTAACTTTGTATGACTTGAAATTTTAGGTGTGATTCTCGACAGCAAATTTACTTTTGAGAAACACATTAGGTTTGTGTCTTCTTCAATTGCATAAAAAAAAAGTTGGCTTATTGAGAAAGTCTTTCAAGATTTTTGGTGATCAATTTATTCTGAAGTTTTTTAATCCTTTCATTTTACCTTGTTTCGAGTATTGTTCTCCTATCTAGTCTTCAGTTGCTGATTCTCATCTTAATTTGTTGGACAGGAACTTACGGTCTATTAAATTTCTTATTTCTAATCTAGATAATCTCTGACACCATCGCTCAATTAGTTCATTACGCAAGTTGCATAAGATTTTTTATAATTCTGACCATCCTTTACGTTCAGATCTTCCCGGACAGTTCCACCCTGTTCGTAATACTAGGTATGCAGTTAATTCTAATAGTCAGGCCTTCTCCATCATGAGGCTCAAAACTACAAAGTACTCTCGACGTTATATTCCAGCAGTGACCAAGTTGTAGAATGATCTTCCTAATTAAGTAGTTGAATCAGTAGAACTTCAAAAGTTCAAACTCGCAGCAAATGTTTTTATGTTGAACAGGTTTTCATAGGTACTTTTATAGTTTATAAATCAAATATATGTTTAAGGTTGTTAATGTTTTTGAAATATCTTTTTTTAATTTTCATTAATTCTTATATCGTTTATCTATTTCCTTATTTCCTTTCCGCACTGGACTATTTTTCCCTGTTGGAGCCCTTGGGCTTATAGCATCTTGCTTTTCCAGCTAGGGTTGTAGCTTGTTTAGTAATAATAATAATAATAACAGGAATAATAATAATAATAATCATAATAATAATAATAATATCTGTGTAATGGTGACACAATTTAAATAAAGATTTATAGATAAAAAACACGATTTACTCCCATGTCAATGTCCTAACTCTTAATCTATACCATGCAGCATACATAGTTACTGGAATTTTCAAGATCTCAAAGGTTATTTCAAGTAGTGGCTGAGGGATTAGGATTCCATACTTTCTTTTCATCATTCTTTTCATATCGACTACTGTAAATTTTGGCATTATAATCCATTCAGAAATTTACATCTGAGTTTGATTGAAAGTTTTATTGTGTAAGCATCCAACTCTCTTCCCTTGCAACCTCTCCATTTTTTACATAATTACTCTCGTCTGGAGTTTTGGTCTCATTTAAAAGATCTCCCTTACCTAATGAGAATATTTTGGTTATCAACTTCTTGGTATCTTTATAAAACGGCAAATTTCTAAAATATCTAAGTCTTCGTACCTATCTTCCACTGACAAAGTCCAACATCTGTTGAATGATACTTGCACATATAACTTCATTTTTCTCATATTCTTTAATCCTCTTTCTAGGGCTTCCCTCCTATATTCAGACTCTGACTGATTATCATCATTATTATTATTATTATTATTATTATTATTATTATTATTAGTAGTAGTAGTAGTAGTAGTAGTAGTAGTAGTAGTAGTAGTAGTAGTAGTAGTAGTAGTAGTATCAAAACTGGAACCCTAGCTGGAAAAGCAAAATGCTATATGTCAAAAGTCTCCAGCAGGAGAAGCAGCCCATGAAATAGAGAAGTATCAAGTAATTACTACAGGTATATATGAGAAATAATAAGTTACAAAATATAATGAAGATCAGTAGCAACATGAAATAAACAAGTCCTACAGAACTATGAAGAAAGTCTTATGTCAACCAGTTAAACAGAAGAGCATTAGCAACAAGTTTGAACTTATGAAGTTCCACCAGACCAACAGCCAATTAGGAAGATTATTCCATAATCTAGTAATGGCTATCGCAAAAACTTCTAGAATACCAAGTAGCATGAGGTTTATGATGGAGATGGTAATCCTGTTAGAATTAACTGCATGCCTTGTGCTACATACCAGAGGGCACAGTCTGTGGAGATCTAAATACATATGACAATCAGAATTATGAAAGGTATCATGCAAAATGCCCAAAGAATTAACTGAATAACAGTGCTAGAGATTAATATTCAAATCAGAGATAAGGAATATAATAGACTACAGATTCTGTCCAACAAATTAAAACGAGTGTCAGTAGCTGAAGACCAGACATGAGTAAAATATTCAAAACATAGTAGAATGAAAAAATTCGAATATTTTCTAAGGATTGATCACCAATAAATATTAAAAGGCTCTCTTAATATGCCAATCACTTTGTGGATTTCATGAAGAAATAAATACAATGTATTTTTCAAAAGTAGATTTGCAATCAGGAATCACACCCAAGATTTTAAATGTGCTTTATATACTTCAAGAGAAATTGTTAATGAAAATATCTGGATTTTGAGGAATCACTATCCTTGACCTACTCACAATCATACTTTCAGTTTTTTAAGGTTCTACTCAATCCTCCAATATTGCATCAGGTGCTAATTTTAGATAGATCTTTATTAATGTACATGTATATATTCAGGAGATGGAATTTATGTCAAGAAAGTAGTATTATCTACTGGAAGGCGAACCTTCCAGTCGTCCAAGTTGCTTCCTAAACAACCACTGGAACAAAGCCAAAGCTTGTTACTGAGATCTGACAATCTCGTGGCCAGTAACTTCGGGGAGTGTTTGTCATCAACTGCTCCTGTCCATCCGCCGAAGCAGGGGAGACGTCAGGGAAAGCAGAAGATGAGGAACCGGAGCTTGAGTGTCCACACACACCCAACCGCAGGACCTCCTGTAGCTTTTCCTTTGACGGAGAACCCATCAACCCCAAGAAGGGCTACCGCAGACGATCGTCGTCGTCCGAAAGTCGCCCGCAGAGAACTCTCTCACTGACGCTCTAGGGGAGGCAGTGGGAGGAGACCCCACACGAGGTTGTCCTAGAGATACATGGGCGCTACTCGTACTCGACCATTCCCCTGAGGAAGCCGGTTGAGCAGACTCAGAATGAAGAGATCGAGCCGTAGGAGAAAGAAGCCGGGTCTTCTTGCCCTTCGAAGTTGACCTTGAAGGTGAAGAATCCCTCTTAGACTTCTTACATCTACCAAATCTCACTCACTGGGAGGGCGACCACTCCCGACACATACTACAAGAAGACTCCACGAGTGACCTCGGCATGAAGGGCAGAGACCAAGGGGATCAGTCTACTCTGAGGACATGAAGGTGCCGCTTCGACGCCCTTCCAAGCCCAGACAAACCCACATGATCGATCCTCACGGGCAATCACACATCTAAAGAGAAAGAAAAAGAAATAAGTTCCAGCCAGTTAAGGTTAACGGAAGAGTGAGACACATTTACACTCTACCAAGCCGAAATAAAAAGGGACAGATAGTCACCAGTATTGGTGGGAGTGGAGGGGGGGGGGGTAAACACAACCTCGCTAACCCCCCCCCCCCCCCCCAATTAGCGGTGGGTAGTTAAACCCTATTTAACTTTTAGTTTCGATTAGTTTTCAGCTGCACCGAAATAACAAAGCAATATTAAGGGGACTGTCTGCCAAGGTGTTTTGACATACCAACTTTCAGAAATTGAAAATAGTCTTATTGCTTCAATGTATACATAAAAATATCGTACATGCTCTTCAGAAGTTTCAGCCAATTATCTTTACAAATAATGAAGATATAGCAGTCTTTAAATGATGACATGATCCTTACTGCATCGTCTGCCTGACTAAGTTTGATACAATCGATTTTGTGTGTTTATTTTTGCATATACCGGTATATAGCGATTTTTCTCACTTATGATTCGAAATCTTGTACGTCAGAAATGGAAGGCATTGGTAGAGGATAGGTGAGCTAAAACTACGAGCTAGGAGAACAGCAGGCAGAGTTTCCAAAGACGTATAGAAGTTATAATGCATGTGTTTGTTTACTTGCAGTTCGTATGTACATTGTGTTTTCATAACGTTCTCAGGAACTTTATAGCAAGGCCAATGTTACCTAAGGTCATAGAAAGAACGAAAAGTGAGCAGAGAACAAGAAAAAAGAACCAAGAAGAGAGGGAAACATGAATAAGAGTACACAGCTGAAACATGCCAACTAAAACACTGGCAACAATGAGAGATCGCTGGCAACTCATGACATCCTTATGCTGAGTGTAATAGTAAATTTTGGGTTTAAATACCTCGTTTAGGGTGCGTTTATGTAGGAATAAACAATAAAAGTTATCATAATAATGTTACCTTGATTTCTTTAAGAAAAGAAGCGAAAATTTGCTGCAAATATTTGGGAGCTCATAACTCAAAACATACTTATTCACACTTAGGTACATTTTTCTCACTTATTTATTGTTTGATTTTAGATAAAAAGATATTGAAAAGGGGAGTAAAAATCCCAAAATTTTGTGAGACAGAATTTTTATTTTCTTTTTACTTTCTTTTTCACGATTATTTTGTGTCTGGACAAGGAAAGAAATAAAAATTCATAAAAAAAGGAAAATCAAAATTACAGAATTTTTCGGTTTATAAAGTAGTTTTTATGGTATAAGTTTCAATACAATTGGTGTCATATTAACGGAGAAAAATGTACCTAATTATTTTTTAAATCATGGTTTTTGCTAATAAATCAAAGAATTTTTTATCAAATGACTTGAAATTTTCATATGATGAAGGTATTATATATGTCTAAAACATATATAGAAATGGTGTATTTTGGATCATTAGAAAAAAAAATTTGGCTATTAATATATCTTTGTTCTTTCTTCTTTACCTATTCTTCATTGAAAAGCCAAAAAAAAAAAAAAATGACACCCAAAGCAGCAGTAAATACAGTTTTCTCCTTTCACTGGGAGAAGCTTTAATCAGTTGTATTATAAAGCTCAGTTATCACTGCAATCCCAAAGCTTAAATAATTCTGAATGGTATATGATCAGACAGAATAGACATTTGCTTTGGACAGATGTTAACTAGTCGTTTTCAATTAATCAAATAAAACAAAATTATTCTCAATAGAAGTTTATCTTTTCCTAATATCATATTTCAAACACTCTTTTTTTTATTTCAGGTACTGGTGTTGGTGGACTTTTAGGGGGTTGGCTATTTACAATAATGACTGGCTGGGAAGCTTTCCTGACAGCAGGAATTGCAAATGGAGTATATGCTTTAATATTTCTTGCATCTCATTTGCTAATTTCTATATCCACAACCAAAGAGCATATAAGAGGTAATGAATTTCATTTTGCAAGATGTTTTGTCATATGTCATTTGAAATTCTAACACATTCACACCTTATGATACTGATAATACTTTTGCAATAATAGTGCAGAATAGTATATAAGGAATAAAATAAATTCTATAAATTTAATGCCTAATAAAAAACTATGGGAATTTAACAACTCTGCACAACATTACAAATTACAGGCAATTTGGTGTTATATCCATAAATTTCAAATTTATCTATTATCATTAGCATGTATTCAATAAAATGAACAATGTCAAATATAAAAAAAAAATAATAATTTAATTACTTATTTCCATTTGCAGGAAGGAAAGATCAAAACACTAATGAATTAGCAGCTGAGGAAGAAATGGAAAAGCTTCAAGGAGTTAACACAATCACTTGATGAAAAGATATTGTTTTTTTATTCTACTTATTCTACAAAAGTTCATTTTTTTAGGAGAAGAGTTACTTGAAATCAACTAATATTTCTTGTAACATGCTGTCCTTGAAGGTGATATAAAGACAACAGGAACGACTTTCTTGAAAACAGACAATTCATTCCATTCTTTTACATACTACAAGAAGAATATGGGATGATGATCTACATAGAAGAAATGCCATAACAGTACTGTCTTTATAAAAAAAAAAAATCCAAAGTACAGTATGCTCAATATTTGCACCTTATATTTCTTACTTGCTGAATAAAGAGATTGCCTGCCTTATATAAAAGGTAACTGTTCAAGAAACGGTATTTAAGAGCTATCTGTAAACAAAACATGGATCTCATACAATGCAATTCATCTGAATGTTATTCATAATATGTACATATATTATTTATAACCTTTACTTAATAAAATAAAACTAGCTAATTATGGAACTTTTGCTTCACCTCTTAAACTCAAATCTTCCTACATTCATATCGGTCACTAGTCATTTGTAAAAACATGACAAATTTGGAATGTGTATTTTTTCTAGCAATACAAACCTAGAGCTCTTTACGTACGAGTATTATTTCGGTGATAGCTGAAACTAACCGTTAAAGGTGTTGAGAGGTGTAACTACCTTCGGCTACTTAGAAGAGGAGGTAGTGGGGTAGACCAGGACCACGCTCATACCAGTACTAGTAAACAGCCATCACTTTCCAATTACAACAGGACTTCCAGGGGAAGGTGATGGCGGACCAGTATGTGTAAATAGCTCAAGTTTGTATAGTTAGGAAAAAACAAATTACAGTATCCCAAATTCGTCATTTGTTCCAGCACTATATACAAACCTTACGGTCTTTACGTAGGAGACTCACTGCAGAGTAGGTGGAAGACCTAAAACCAACTGGCTGGTGACTGGGATGCTTACTCTGTGCTTTGCACGAGCTGTTAAAGGGCAACCTGACACCTTGTGATCCTTTTAGGATGAAGGCTTGGCAATTGGTGCTAGATGTAGAATTTAGCAATATGACTTTACCAAGTAAGTGTAATTTTTGTAGCTAAACTTCTCACTAAACCTAGATATTGGCTGACTCCATCTCGCTTGGAGAACGGGAGCAAAACAAAATACACTGTATTAACATATACCAGGCTGCACAAATGACATGATACCCACCTGCAGTTAGCAGAAATCAGCTTGTTGAGTTCCTTGGATGCTGAGCCCCATGAGAGGGAAGAGTGAAATATCAGGTAACCAGTCTCTCACACATTCATCCTGGACTTACTTGCAGGTAGCATCAGCCCTCAACCATATGCTACTTGTCCTACAAGGGAACTGAGGTGTAATTGATCATGTTTTATCCAGCCACCACAGGACTTACGGTAAACGTGTCTAGGTTCCTGTTGGTTATGTCTTGCATGTAGTGGGTGGTGAAGGTCATTTGCCTTTTCTATACGCCCACTTGTGATACATGCGTCGCAGAGAAATTCTTCTTAAAAGCCCGGGATGTGCTGATACCCATGACGTCATGAGCAAAGGAAGGCCGACCAGAATGAAAAGTGTCTGGTTGAATGACTCTCTTGAATACCTGTCTGATCCAGGAAGATATCGAGTTCTTAGTGATCTTCCTTTTGGTTCTCCCTGTGCTTATGAAGAGCCTGTTGATCTGTGGGCAGCCTCTTTCGATTCTCTTCAAGTATTTCCTCAGCTCCCTTACAGAGAAGAGTAACAGCTGATCTGGATCATTTGTTACTGAATGGAGACTCAATCTGGAAGGACCTGAACCTAGGATCCGCTACAGATGGATTTTGAGTCTTGGCTACCAACTCAGGGACAAAACCGAATGTCACATGCCCCATTCCCCTTAAATGGGCGATGTCGTAAGACAGACCTTGTAGCTCACTGACTCTTTTGGCAGAGGCCAGGGCTAGGAGAAATACCGTCTTCAGGGTCAAGTCTCAATCTGATGCTTGACGAAGAGGTTTATATGGGGCTCCTTTCAATGAATGTAAAACTTTTACTACGATCCAAGGAGGTAGTCTGACTTCTGACTGAGGCCATGTGCACTAAAAATTCCATATGAGGAGACAATTCCATCAAGGGGGAAATGTTGACTTTATTGATTTTGAATTTTGAAAACAAGGCTTAAGGCCAGGCTATAGCCTTTCACTGCTGACACTGAACAGTTTTTTTCTCCCTGAGGTACAAAAAGAACTCTGCTATTCTTGGTATAATGGCACTGAGAGGAGAGATACCCGCTCCACGACACCAAACACAAAAGACTGACCACTTTGCTTGATATACTGAGGAAGATGACTCCCGGAGGTATCCTGCTATTCTCTTTGCAACTGGTCTCGAAAAGCCTTTCTTTGCAAGTAGAGTAGTTTGTGGATAACCTTCAGGCATGAAGACAAAACAATGGGATTGCTTGATGGAAAATCTCCATGTGTGGTTGTCTGAGTAGATCAGGAAGTGGAGTGAGCTCTCATAGTAACTCTGTGAGCAGATGCAGGAGGTCTAGGAACCATTCAGCATGTTGCCCCAATGGAGCTATCAGTGTCATCGAGAGGTCTCGCGATACCCCCTGACCTTGTTCAATAGCCTCCTTACTGGACAGGAGGAGGAGGGGGGAACACTTAGACGTCTATCCTTTTCCACGGGTGTCAGAATGCGTTTTGCCTGATTTTGGATCCGGTACTGAAGAACAGTACACCTAAAGCTTCCAGTTTAGAGACGTCGCAAACAGGTAAATTGTCGGTGAACCCCACAATTTTCTGGCTATCTGTTGTTTCAAAGACCATTTGGAGCATACTATCTGAGTTTCCCTGGTCCAATTGTCTGCCAGCACCTTCTTGCCAGGGATGGATCAAGCTGAGAGGGCTACCTAATTGTTTCCCGTCCATCTGAGGATCTCCACAGCTTGTTGACATAGATGCTGTGAAAAAATACCACCTTGTTTGTTTAAGTGTGACACCCCGGTAGCGTTGTCACTCATCAGCACTACGGAATTCACTGAAAGGAGCCAATGGAAGTGCTTGAGGGCGAGAAAGGCTCCTCATTTCCAGGAGGTTTATGTGGCACTGCTGTTCGGATTCTAACCATTGCCCTGATGCCGTGAGATGTTGTAGACAAGCCTCCAACCCTTCTTTTGATGCATCTAAGGAGAGCAACAAATCTGGGGGAGGAGAGAGAAAGCCTATTCCCCTAACCAGGTCGGTGTCCGACACCAACCAGCTCAGGTCTCTATTTTGCTCTTGACCTCTCAGGACCAGAGTGCTTGGAGGGTCTAGGTACTGAGGCCAAAAGGTCTTCAGCTGCCATCATAGAGACCGAATGCGCAGACAGCCATTGGGAACCAACTTTTCCAAAGAAGTTGTGTCCCAGCAGCTTTTGCCACTGATGTGCTGGCAATTCGTCTTGCGAGGAAAAAGTCTGAGATGTCTCTCTCTCTCTCTCTTTAAATGTTCCTTGGATGGAAAAACATTACCTAGTCTAGTCATGATTTTAATCCCTAGATATACTTCTCGTAATTTACCATAATCCTCAGATCTCAGCAAAATGCAAGAAGCCAAGCTCGATGGAGAAGGGGCTCCCTTGAGTCTGCTAATACCAGCAAATCATCTAGATAACGAAGAAGACATGGACACTAGGGTAAAGAACCTCATGAACCCCTGGGACGCTGTGGAGAGGCCGAAACACCAGCAACTTGAACTGGTATATCTTCTTTCCTAGAGTGAATCTCAGGTACTTCCTTGAGGATGAATGAATGGGTATCTGGAAGTACGCATCCTTGAGTTCTACCAATATCATGAAGTACTGTGGTCTAACAGCCAGTCTGACCATCTGGGTCATTTCATTCCATCTTGAACAGAGTCTGTTGTACCAACTCGTTAAAGGTTGAGAGATCTATGACTGGTCTCCAGCCTCCAGATGCCTTTTCTACAAGATATAAATGACTGTAGAAGCCTGGAGACCTTCCGAGACCTCTTGGAGAGCGTTCTTCTCTAACATTGTCTGGACTTCGACCCCAAGGGCCTGTTCCTTCACGAACCTCCTCGCGTAGGAATCTGAAATCGTTGGATGGAGGGTGAGAGGAGGGTGAGAGAGTGTGAACAGGATGATATATCCCTCTCTTAGTGCAGAGTTCGATCATGGACCAACTACCTCAGCCATCTGCTCTTCAGGCATCCCCCTACTGGTGAACTGGTAGGGCAGGGGGAATGCCCATTACTAGCAGGATCGTCTTCATCTACTTCTCTTGCCTCCCTTGCCCCTCCTCAAGCCCCTAAGTCAAAAAGGCTGTTTGGGACCTTGGGTTTGCACTCCTTGTTTCTTCTGAGAACTCTCCTTCAACCCCCCAGCCTTAGCCAGAGAATATCTCTGCGGAGGAGGTATCGCTGAGTGAGAGTGTGAGGTCATAGCCCAATGGAGGAGGGGAGTCCTGGCTCGCCTTCCTCCATCTGTCTGCCACTGCTTCGATGGCTTCCACAATGAAGAGGGAAGGACCATCCACCGAAGAGTTGCGCAACCTCATTGCTTCTACCTTAGGTACCTGCTGCTGGAAATTTGAAACTATAGCATCACGTCGCCTCAAAACCCAGTTGACCCTCTGGTTCATGACATTCTGCGTTAGGAACTCCAGTGTCCTCGCTGCCAAACGAAGGAAGGCCAATAGCGCTTCCTTCCTTTGAGGAGTAAAGAGGTCCTCGTTCTTCACAAGTTAGCTTACTGTTCCTAACCAATAGTTCCACCATGAAACGAATTACAAAGAACACTTTGTAACCCTTTCCATGTTGGCTACATCATCCGCAGACAAATGCATTGACAGAATTGCCAGTTTGCCCCGAGAAGAATACTGTGTCAGAGCCAAAATAGCCAGATCCAATGGTAGAGGAGATGGATGATCCTCTACAATCTAATAATACTTCCTCTGCCGAACGTAAGAGGGAGGAAGTAACTGAGAGAAATCAACTGACCAAAAGGACTGGGATGCTCCCTCCAATTGGGCATAAGTTCTCTTTGCTGCCTTGACCACCCTTGACCAAGGCAGAGCAACCTTAGTTTTGGTGGGAGGGCACGAGAGGAAGTCGCTTAGTCCCTTCCTTGTGCTCAATTTCTGAGTGCTCAGCCTGTGAAGATAAAGCAACCTTCCTTTGCAAAGGAACCTGTTGTTCCTCTCGCATAGCACACCAACTGCTAGGCATGCGTTGGCAAGGTGAGAGCTAATAAGGCGTGCTTGTGTGTTCATCCCTCACAAACTCGCAGAGGTAAGGTGTCCACCTGTCCTCCCATGTCTACCTGCAGGCAGCGCACACTAGCAAGCTAGAACTCACCTTTACTCCAGATAATGGGAGGTATTCATAAAAATGAAGGATATCCTTGTAAGCATAAGGTAGAAGTACAAGGTAATTCTCTTTACTTGCGAGGATATCCTCCAAGCAGAAGTAAAAGGTTGACTCGTGTTTCGGGAGCGCTTACTTACATGTTGGAACTTGTAAGATTTCATTTGTGCTGTCATGATAAGAAAGAGTTTAGTATTTATAATACGTATTTAATGCCCTGTTTTTACTTGTATTTAATTAAGTTTACGCATCAGAAAGAACACAGACAACACCGCGCCTTCCCCAAAAGCTCGCTGGCGACATCTATCCCCCACCCCTTGCATTAGAAGATCTTTGACCTTTTTTTAGCACCCACACCCCTTGCAATAAAAGTTCTTTGACCTCTTTTTAGCTCCCACACCCCTTGCATTAGAAGTTCTTTGACCTCTTTTTAGCTCCCCCACCCCATGCATTAGAAGTTCTTTGACCTCTTTTTAGCTCACACACCCTTTGCATTAGAAGTTCTTTGACCTCTTTTTAGCTTCCCCACCCCTTGCATTAGAAGTTCTTTGACCTCTTTTTAGCTCCCACACCCCTTGAATTAGAAGTTCTTTGACCTCTTTTTAAGCTCCCACACCCCTTGCATTAAAAGTTCTTTGACCTCTTTTTAGCTTCCCCACCCCTTGCAGTAGAAGTTCTTTGACCTCTTTTTATCTCCCACACCCCTTGAATTAGAAGTTCATTGACCTCTTTTTAGCTCCCACACCCCTTGCATTAGAAGTTTTTTTATCTCTTTTTAGCTCCCACACCCCTTGCATTAGAAGTTCTTTGACCTTTTTTTAGCTTCCCCACCCCTTGCATTAGAAGTTCTTTGACCTCTTTTTAGCTCCCACACCCTTTGCATTAGAAGTTCTTTAACCTCTATTTAGCTCCCACACCCCTTGCATTAGAAGTTCTTTGACCTCTTTTTAGTTCCCACACCCCTTGCATTAGAAGTTCTTTGACCTCTTTTTAAATCCCCCACCCCTTGCATTAGAAGTTCTTTGACCTCTTTTTAGCTCCCACACCCCTTGCATTAGAAGTTTTTTGACCTTTTTTTAGCTTCCCCACCCCTTGCATTTGAAGTACTTTGACCTCTTTTCAGCTCCCACACCCCTTGCATTAGAAGTTCTTTGACCTCTTTTTAGCTCCTACACCCCTTGCATTAGAAGTTCTTTGACCTCTTTTTAGCTCCCACACCCCTTGCATTAGAAGTTCTTTGACCTCTTTTTAGCTCCCACACCCCTTGCATTATAAGTTCTTTGACCTCTTTTACCTCTTTTTAGCTCCCCCACCCCTTGCATTAGAAGTTCTTTGACCTCTTTTCAGCTCCCACACCCCTTGCAGTAGAAGTTCTTTGACCTTTTTTTAGCTCCCACACCCCTTGCAGTAGAAGTTCTTTGACCTCTTTTTAAGCTCCCACACCCCTTGCATTAGAAGTTCTTTGACCTCTTTTTAGCTCCCACACCCCTTGCATTAGAAGTTCTTTGACCTTTTTTTTAGCTCCCACACCCCTTGCATTAGAAGTTCTTTGACCTCTTTTTAGCTCCCACACCCCTTGCATTAGTAGTTCTTTGACCTCTTTTTAGCTCCCACACCCCTTGCAGTAGAAGTTCTTTGACCTCTTTTTAGCTTCCCCACCCCTTGCACTAGAAGTTTTTTGACCTTTTTTTAGCTCCCACACCCCTTGCAGTAAAAGTTCTTTGACCTCTTTTTAGCTCCCACACCCCTTGCATTAGAAGTTATTTGACCTCTTTTTAGCTCCCACACCCCTTGCATTAGAAGTTCTTTGACCTCTTTTTAGCTACCACACCTCTTGCATTAGAAGTTCTTTGACCTCTTTTTAGCTACCACACCCCTTGCATTAGAAGTTCTTTGACCTCTTTTTATCTCCCACATCCCCTGCATTAGAAGTTCTTTGACCTCTTTTTAGCTCCCACAACCCTTGCATTAGAAGTTCTTTGACCCCTTTTTAGCTCCCACACCCCTTGCATTAGATGATCTTTGACCTCTTTTTAGCTCCCACACCCCTTGCATTAGAAGTTCTTTGACCTCTTTTTAGCTCCCACATCCCTTGCATTAGAAGTTCTTTGACCTCTTTCTAGCCCCTACACCTCTAGCATTAGAGGTTCTTTGATCTCTTTTTAGCTCCCACATCTGTAGCATTAGAAGTTCTTTGACCTCTTTTTAGCTCCCACACCCCTTGCATTAGAAGTTCTTTGACCTCTTTTTAGCTCCCACACCCTTTGCATTAGAAGTTCTTTGACCTCTTTTTGGCTCCCACACCCCTTGCATTAGAAGTTCTTTGACCTCTTTTTAGCTTCCCCACCCCTTGCATTAGAAGTTCTTTGACCTCTTTTTAGCTTCCACACCCCTTGCATTAGAAGTTCTTTGACCTTGTTTTAGCTATCCCTCCCCTTGCATTAAAGTTCTTTGACCTCTTTTTAGCTCCCACACCCCTTGCATAAGAAGTTCTTTGACCTCTTTTTAGCTCCTACACCCCTTGCATTGGAAGTTCTTTGACCTCTTTTTAGCTCCCACACCCTTTGCATTAGAAGTTCTTTGGCCTCTTTTTAGCTCCGAAACCACTTGCATTAGAAGTTCTTTGACCTCTTTTTAGCTTCCCCACCCCTTGCATTAGAAGTTCTTTGACCTCTTTTTAGCTCCCACACCCCTTGAATTAGAAGTTCTTTGACCTCTTTATAGCTCCCACACCTCTAGCATTAGAAGTTCATTGACCTCTTTTTAGCTCCCACACCCCTTGCATTAGAAGTTTTTTTATCTTTTTTTAGCTCCCACACCCCTTGCATTAGAAGTTCTTTGACCTTTTTTTAGCTTCCCCACCCCTTGCATTAGAAGTTCTTTGACCTCTTTTTAGCTCCCACACCCTTTGCATTAGAAGTTCTTTAACCTCTTTTTAGCTCCCACACCCCTTGCATTAGAAGTTCTTTGACCTCTTTTTAGCTCCCACACCCCTTGCATTAGAAGTTCTTTGACCTCTTTTTAAATCCCCCACCCCTTGCATTAGAAGTTCTTTGACCTCTTTTTAGCTCCCACACCCCTTGCATTAGAAGTTCTTTGACCTTTTTTTAGCTTCCCCACCCCTTGCATTTGAAGTACTTTGACCTCTTTTAAGCTCCCAAACCCCTTGCATTAGAAGTTCTTTGACCTCTTTTTATCTCCCACACCCCTTGCATTAGAAGTTCTTTGACCTCTTTTTAGCTCCCACACCCCTTGCATTAGAAGTTCTTTGACCTCTTTTTAGCTCCCACACCCCTTGCATTATAAGTTCTTTGACCTCTTTTACCTCTTTTTAGCTCCCCCACCCCTTGCATTAGAAGTTCTTTGACCTCTTTTTAGCTCCCACACCCCTTGCAGTAGAAGTTCTTTGACCTTTTTTTAGCTCCCACACCCCTTGCAGTAGAAGTTCTTTGACCTCTTTTTAAGCTCCCACACCCCTTGCATTAGAAGTTCTTTGACCTCTTTTTAGCTCCCACACCCCTTGCATTAAAAGTTCTTTGACCTTTTTTTTAGCTCCCACACCCCTTGCATTAAAAGTTCTTTGACCTCTTTTTAGCTCCCACACCCCTTGCATTAGTAGTTCTTTGACCTCTTTTTAGCTCCCACACCCCTTGCAGTAGAAGTTCTTTGACCTCTTTTTAGCTTCCCCACCCCTTGCACTAGAAGTTTTTTGACCTTTTTTTAGCTCCCACACCCCTTGCAGTAAAAGTTCTTTGACCTCTTTTCAGCTCCCACACCCCTTGCAATAAAAGTTATTTGACCTCTTTTTAGCTCCCACACCCCTTGCATTAGAAGTTCTTTGACCTCTTTTTAGCTACCACACCCCTTGCATTAGAAGTTCTTTGACCTCTTTTTAGCTACCACACCCCTTGCATTAGAAGTTCTTTGACCTCTTTTTATCTCCCACATCCCCTGCATTAGAAGTTCTTTGACCTCTTTTTAGCTCCCACAACCCTTGCATTAGAAGTTCTTTGACCCCTTTTTAGCTCCCACACCCCTTGCATTAGATGATCTTTGACCTCTTTTTAGCTCCCACACCCCTTGCATTAGAAGTTCTTTGACCTCTTTTTAGCTCCCACATCCCTTGCATTAGAAGTTCTTTGACCTCTTTCTAGCCCCTACACCTCTAGCATTAGAGGTTCTTTGATCTCTTTTTAGCTCCACATCTGTAGCATTAGAAGTTCTTTGACCTCTTTTTAGCTCCCACACCCCTTGCATTAGAAGTTCTTTGACCTCTTTTTAGCTCCCACACCCTTTGCATTAGAAGTTCTTTGACCTCTTTTTGGCTCCCACACCCCTTGCATTAGAAGTTCTTTTACCTCTTTTTAGCTTCCCCACCCCTTGCATTAGAAGTTCTTTGACCTCTTTTTAGCTTCCACACCCCTTGCATTAGAAGTTCTTTGACCTTGTTTTAGCTATCCCTCCCCTTGCATTAAAGTTCTTTGACCTCTTTTTAGCTCCCACACCCCTTGCATAAGAAGTTCTTTGACCTCTTTTTAGCTCCGAAACCCCTTGCATTAGAAGTTCTTTGACCTCTTTTTAGCTTCCCCACCCCTTGCATTAGAAGTTCTTTGACCTCTTTTTAGCTCCCACACCCCTTGAATTAGAAGTTCTTTGACCTCTTTATAGCTCCCACACCTTTACCATTAGAAGTTCTTTGACCTCTTTTTAGCTCCCACACCCCTTGCATTAGAAGTTCTTTGACCTCTTTTTAGCTTCCCCACACCTTGCATTAGAAGTTCTTTGACCTCTTTTTAGCTCCCACACCCCTTGCATTAGAAGTTCTTTGACCTCTTTTTAGCTTCCACACCCCTTGCATTAGAAGTTCTTTGACCTCTTTTTAAATCCCCCACCCCTTGCATAAGAAGTTCTTTGACCTCTTTTTAGCTCCCACACCCTTTGCATTAGAAGTTGTTTGACCTTTTTTTAGCTCCCACACCACTTGCAGTAGAAGTTCTTTGACCTCTTTTTAGCTCCCACACCCCTTGCATTAGAATTTCTTTGACCTCTTTTTAGCTCACACACCCTTTGCATTAGAAGTTCTTTGACCTCTTTTTAGCTTCCCCACCCCTTGCATTAGAAGTTCTTTGACCTGTTTTTAGCTCCCACACCCCTTGAATTAGAAGTTCTTTGACCTCTTTTTTAGCTCCCACACCCCTTGCATTGAAAGTTCTTTGACCTATTTTTAGCTTCCCCACCCCTTGCATTAGAAGTTCTTTGACCTCTTTTTAGCTCCCACACCCCTTGCATTAGAAGTTCTTTGACCTCTTTTTAGCTCCCACACCCCTTGCATTAGAAGTTTTTTATCTCTTTTTAGCTCCCACGCCCCTTGCATTAAAAGTTCTTTGACCTTTCTTTAGCTTCCCCACCCCTTGCATTAGAAGTTCTTTGACCTCTTTTTAGCTCCCTCACCCTTGCATTAGAAGTTCTTTGACCTCTTTTTAGCTCCCACACCCCTTGCATTAGAAGTTCTTTGACCTCTTTTTAGCTCCGACACCCTTTGCATTAGAAGTTCTTTGACCTCTTTTTAAATCCCCCACCCCTTGCATTAGAAGTTCTTTGACCTCTTTTTAGCTCCCACACCCCTTGCATTAGAAGTTATTTGACCTTTTTTTAGCTTCCCCACCCCTTGCATTTGAAGTACTTTGACCTCTTTTCAGCTCCCACACCCCTTGCATTAGAAGTTCTTTGACCTCTCTTTATCTCCCACACCCCTTGCATTAGAAGTTCTTTGACCTCTTTTTAGATCCCACATCCCTTGCAGTAAAAGTTCTTTGACCTCTTTTTAGCTTCCCCAGCCCTTGCATTATAAGTTCTTTGACCTCTTTTACCTCTTTTTAGCTCCCCCACCCCTTGCATTAGAAGTTGTTTGACCTCTTTTTAGCTCCCACACCCCTTGCAGTAGAAGTTCTTTGACCTTTTTTTAGCTCCCACACCCCTTGCAGTAGAAGTCCTTTGACCTCTTTTTAAGCTCCCACACCCCTTGCATTAGAAGTTCTTTGACCTCTTTTTAGCTCCCACATCCCTTGCATTAGAAGTTCTTTGACCTTTTTTTTAGCTCCCACACCCTTGCATTAGAAGTTCTTTGACCTCTTTTTAGCTCCCACAACCCTTGCATTAGTAGTTCTTTGACCTCTTTTTAGCTCCCACACCCCTTGCAGTAGAAGTTCTTTGACCTCTTTTTAGCTTCCCCACCCCTTGCATTAGAAGTTCTTTGACCTTTTTTTAGCTCCCACACCCCTTGCAGTAAAAGTACTTTGACCTCCTTTTAGCTCCTACACCCCTTGCATTAGAAGTTCTTTGACCTCTTTTTAGCTCCCCCACCCCTTGCATTAGAAGTTCTTTGACCTCTTTTTAGCTACCACACCCCTTGCATTAGAAGTTCTTTGACCTCTTTTTATCTCCCACATCCCTTGCATTAGAAGTTCTTTGACCTCTTTTTAGCTCCCACAACCCTTGCATTAGAAGTACTTTGACCCCTTTTTAGCTCCCACACCCCTTGCATTAGATGATCTTTGACCTCTTTTTAGCTCCCACACCCCTTGCATTAGAAGTTCTTTGACCTCTTTTTAGCTCCCACATCCCTTGCATTAGAATTTCTTTGACCTCTTTCTAGCTCCTACACCTCTAGCATTAGAGGTTCTTTGATCTCTTTTTAGCTCCCACACCTGTAGCATTAGAAGTTCTTTGACCTCTTTTTAGCTCTCACACCCCTTGCATTAGAAGTTGTTTGACCTCTTTTTAGCTCCCACACCCTTTGCATTAGAAGTTTTTTGACCTCTTTTTAGCTCCCACACCCTTGCATTAGAAGTTCTTTGACCTCTTTTTAGCTTCCCCACCCCTTGCATTAGAAGTTCTTTGACCTCTTTTTAAATCCCACACCCCTTGCATTAGAAGTTCTTTGACCTCTTTTTAGCTCCCACACCCCTTGCATTAGAAGTTCTTTGACCTTGTTTTAGCTATCCCTCCCCTTGCATTAGAAGTTCTTTGACCTCTTTTTAGCTCCCACACCCCTTGCATTAGAAGTTCTTTGACCTCTTTTTAGCTCCCACACCCCTTGCATTGGAAGTTCTTTGACCTCTTTTTAGCTCCCACACCCTTTGCATTAGAAATTCTTTGGCCTCTTTTTAGCTCCGAAACCCCTTGCATTAGAAGTTCTTTGACCTCTTTTTAGCTTCCCCACCCCTTGCATTAGAACATCTTTGACCTCTTTTTAGCTCCCACATCCCTTGCATTAAAAGTTCTTTGACCTCTTTTTAGCTCCCACACCCCTTGCATTAGAAGATCTTTGACCTCTTTTTAGCTCCCACACCTCTAGCATTAGGTTCTTTGACCTCTTTTTAGCTCCCAAACCTCTAGCATTAGAAGTTCTTTGACCCCTTTTTAGCTCCCACACCTGTAGCATTAGAAGTTCTTTGACCTCTTTTTAGCTCCCACACCTCTAGCATTAGAAGTTCTTTGACTTCTTTTTAGCTCCCACACCTCTAGCATTAGAAGTTCTTTGACCTCTTTTTAGCTCCCACACCTCTAGCATTAGAAATTCTTTGACCTCTTTTTAGCTTCCACACCTCAGGCATTAGAAGTTCTTTGACCTTCTTTTTAGCTCCCACACCTCTAGCATTAGAAGTTCTTTGACCTCTTTTTAGCTCCCACACCTCTAGCATTAGAAGTTCTTCGACCTCTTTTTTAGCTCCCCCACACCTTGCATTAGAAGTTCTTTGACCTCTTTTATCTCCCACACCCCTTGCAGTAAAAGTTCTTTGACCTCTTTTTAGCTCCCACACCCCTTGCATTAGAAGTTTCTTTGACCTCTTTTTAGCTCCCACACCCCTTGCATTAGAAGTTCTTTGACCTTTTTTTAGCTCCCACACCCCTTGCATTAGAAGTTCTTTGACCTCTTTTTAGCTCCCACACCCCTTGCATTAGTAGTTCTTTGACCTCTTTTTAGCTCCCACACCCCTTGCAGTAGAAGTTCTTTAACCTCTTTTCAGCTTCCCCACCCCTTAAATTAGAAGTTCTTAGACCTTTTTTTAGCTCCCACACCCCTTTGCATTAGAAGTTCTTTGACCTTTTTTAGCTTCCCCACCCCTTGCATTTGAAGTTCTTTGACCTCTATTTAGCTCCCACATCCCCTTGCATTAGAAGTTCTTTGACCTCTTTATAGCTCCCACACCTCTAGCATTAGAAGTTCTTTGACCTCTTTTTAGCTCCCACACCCCTTGCATTAGAAGTTCTTTGACCTCTTTTTAGCTTCCCCACCCCTTGCATTAGAAGTTCTTTGACCTCTTTTTAGCTTCCCCACCCCTTGCATAGAAGTTCTTTGACCTCTTTTTAGCTCCCACACCCATTGCATTAAAAGTTCTTTGACCTCTTTTTAGCTCCCACACCCCTTGCATTAGAAGTTCTTTGACCTCTTTTTAGCTCCCACCCCTTGCATTAGAAGTTCTTTGACCTCTTTTCAGCTCCCACACCCTTGCATTAGAAGTTGTTTGACCTCTTTTTAGCTCCCACACCCCTTGCATTAGAAGTTCTTTGACCTCTTTTTAGCTCCCACACCCCTTGCATTAGAAGTTCTTTGACTCTTTTTTAGCTCCCACACCCCTTGCATTAGAAGTTCTTTGACCTCTTTTTAGCTTCCACACCCCTTGCATTAGAAGTTCTTTCATCTCTTTTTAGCTCCCATACCCCTTGCATTAGAAGTTCTTTGACCTCTTTTTAGCTCCCATACCCCTTGCATTAGAAGTTCTTTGACCTTTTTTTAGCTTCCCCACCCCTTGCATTAGAAGTTCTTTGACCTCTTTTTAGCTCCCACACCCTTTGCATTAGAAGTTCTTTGACCTTTTTTTAGCTCCCACACCCCTTGCATTAGAAGTTCTTTGACTATTTTTAGCTCCCACACCCTTGCATTAGAAGTTCTCTGACCTCTTTTTAAATCCCCCACCCTTGCATTAGAAGTTCTCTGACCTCTTTTTAGCTCCCACACCCCTTGCATTAGAAGTTCTTTGACCTCTTTTTAGCTCCCACAACCCTTGCAGTAGAAGTTCTTTGACCTTTTTTTAGCTCCCACACCCCTTGCAGTAGAAGTTCTTTGACCTCTTTTTAGCTCCCACACACCTTGCATTAGAAGTTCATTGACCTTTTTTTAGCTCCACACCCCTTGCATTAGAAGTTCTTTTACCTCTTTTTAGCTCCCACGCCCCTTACATTAGTAGTTCTTTGACCTCTTTTTAGCTCCCACACCCCTTTGCAGCAGAAGTTCTTTGACCTCTTTTTAGCTTCCCCACCCCTTGCATTAGAAGTTCTTTGACCTTTTTTTAGCTCCCACACCCCTTGCAGTAAAAGTTCTTTGACGTCTTTTTAGCTCCCACACCCCTTGCATTAGAAGTTCTTTGACCTCTTTTTAGCTCCCCCCCCTTGCATTAGAATTTCTTTGACCTCTTTTTAGCTACCACAACCCTTGCATTAGAAGTTCTTTGACCTCTTTTTAGCTCCCACACCCCTTGCATTAGAAGTTCTTTGACCTCTTTTCAGCTCCCACACCCCTTGCATTAGAAGTTGTTTGACCCCTGTTCAGCTCCCACACCCCTTGCATTAGATGATCTTTGACCTCTTTTTAGCTCCCACGCCCCTTGCATTAGAAGTTCTTTGACCTCTTTTTGGCTCCCACATCCCTTGCATTAGAAGTTCTTTGACCTCTTTCTAGCTCCTACACCTCTAGCATTAGAGGTTCTTTGATCTCTTTTTAGCTCCCACACCCCTTGCATTAGAAGTTCTTTGACCTCTTTTTAGCTCCCACACCCCTTGCATTAGAAGTTGTTTGACCTCTTTTTAGCTCCCACAACCCTTTGCATTAGAAGTTCTTTGACCTCTTTTTAGCTCCCCCACCCCTTGCATTAGAAGTTCTTTGACCTCTTTTTAGCGTCCCCACCCCTTGCATTAGAAGTTCTTTGACCTCTTTTTAGCTTCCACGCCCCTTGCATTAGAAGTTCTTTGACCTTGTTTTAGCTTCCCCACCCCTTGCATTAGAAGTTCTTTGACGTCTTTTTAGCTCCCACACCCCTTGCATTAGAAGTTCTTTGACTTCTTTTTAGCTCCCACACCCCTTGCATTGGAAGTTCTTTGACCTCTTTTTAGCTCCGAAACCCCTTACATTAGAAGGTCTTTGACCTCTTTTTAGCTTCCCCACCCCTTGCATTAGAAGATCTTTGACCTCTTTTTAGCTCCCCACCCCTTGCATTAAAAGTTCTTTGACCTCTTTTTAGCTCCCACGCCCCTTGCATTAGATCTTTGACCTCTTTTTTGCTCCCACACCTCTAGCATTAGAGGTTCTTTGACCTCCTTCTAGCTCCCAAACCTCTAGCATTAGAAGTTCTTTGACCCCTTTTTAGCTCCCACACCTGTAGCATTAGAAGTTCTTTGACCTCTTTTTAGCTCCCACACCTCTAGCATTAGAAGTTCTTTGACTTTTTGTTAGCTCCCACACCTCTAGCATTAGAAGTTCTTTGACCTCTTTTTAGCTCCCACACCTATAGCATTAGAAGTTCTTTGACCTCTTTTTAGCTTCCACACCTCTAGCATTAGAAGTTCTTTGACTTCTTTTTAGCTCCCACACCTCTAGCATTAGAAGTTCTTTGACCTCTTTTTAGCTCCCACACCTCTAGCATTAGAAGTTCTTTGACCTCTTTTTAGCTCCCCCACCCCTTGCATTAGAAGTTCTTTGACCTCTTTCTAGCTCCCACACCTCTTGCAGTAGAAGTTCTTTGACCTTTTTTTAGCTCCCACACCCCTTTTAGTAGAAGTTCTTTGACCTCTTTTTAAGCTCCCACACCCCTTGCATTAGAAGTTCTTTGACCTCTTTTTAGCTCCCACACCCCTTGCAGTAGAAGTTCTTTGACCTTTTTTTAGCTCCCACACCCCTTGCATTAGAAGTTCTTTGACCTCTTTTTAGCTCCCACACCCTTGCTTTAGTAGTTCTTTGACCTCTTTTCAGCTCCCACACCCCTAGCAGTAGAAGTTCTTTGACCTCTTTTTAGCTTCCCCACCCCTTGCATTAGAAGTTCTTTGACCTTTTTTTAGCTCCCCCACCCCTTGCATTAGAAGTTCTTTGACCTCTTTTTAGCTCCCACACCCCTTGCATTAGAAGTTCTTTGACCTTGTTTTAGCTATCCCTCCCCTTGCATTAGAAGTTCTTTGACCTCTTTTTAGCTCCCACACCCCTTGCATTAGAAGTTCTTTGACCTCTTTTTAGCTCCCACACCCCTTGCATTGGAAGTTCTTTGACCTCTTTTTAGCTCCCACACCCTTTGCATTAGAAATTCTTTGGCCTCTTTTTAGCTCCGAAACCCCTTGCATAGAAGTTCTTTGACCTCTTTTTAGCTTCCCCACCCCTTGCATTAGAACATCTTTGACCTCTTTTTAGCTCCCACATCCCTTGCATTAAAAGTTCTTTGACCTCTTTTTAGCTCCCACACCCCTTGCATTAGAAGATCTTTGACCTCTTTTTAGCTCCCACACCTCTAGCATTAGGGGTTCTTTGACCTCTTTTTAGCTCCCAAACCTCTAGCATTAGAAGTTCTTTGACCCCTTTTTAGCTCCCACACCTGTAGCATTAGAAGTTCTTTGACCTCTTTTTAGCTCCCACACCTCTAGCATTAGAAGTTCTTTGACTTCTTTTTAGCTCCCACACCTCTAGCATTAGAAGTTCTTTGACCTCTTTTTAGCTCCCACACCTCTAGCATTAGAAATTCTTTGACCTCTTTTTAGCTTCCACACCTCAGGCATTAGAAGTTCTTTGACTTCTTTTTAGCTTCCACACCTCTAGCATTAGAAGTTCTTTGACCTCTTTTTAGCTCCCAAACCTCTAGCATTAGAAGTTCTTCGACCTCTTTTTTAGCTCCCCCACACCTTGCATTAGAAGTTCTTTGACCTCTTTTATCTCCCACACCCCTTGCAGTAAAAGTTCTTTGACCTCTTTTTAAGCTCCCACACCCCTTGCATTAGAAGTTCTTTGACCTCTTTTTAGCTCCCACACCCCTTGCATTAGAAGTTCTTTGACCTTTTTTTAGCTCCCACACCCCTTGCATTAGAAGTTCTTTGACCTCTTTTTAGCTCCCACACCCCTTGCATTAGTAGTTCTTTGACCTCTTTTTAGCTCCCACACCCCTTGCAGTAGAAGTTCTTTGACCTCTTTTTAGCTTCCCCACCCCTTAAATTAGAAGTTCTTAGACCTTTTTTTAGCTCCCACACCCTTTGCATTAGAAGTTCTTTGACCTCTTTTTAGCTTCCCCACCCCTTGCATTAGAAGTTCTTTGACCTCTTTCTAGCTCTCACACCCCTTGAATTAGAAGTTCTTTGACCTCTTTATAGCTCCCACACCTCTAGCATTAGAATTTCTTTGACCTCTTTTTAGCTCCCACACCCCTTGCATTAGAAGTTCTTTGACCTCTTTTTAGCTTCCCCACCCCTTGCATTAGAAGTTCTTTGACCTCTTTTTAGCTTCCCCACCCCTTGCATTAGAAGTTCTTTGACCTCTTTTTAGCTCCCACACCCATTGCATTAGAAGTTCTTTGACCTCTTTTTAGCTCCCACACCCCTTGCATTAGAAGTTCTTTGACCTCTTTTTAAATCCCCCACCCCTTGCATTAGAAGTTCTTTGACCTCTTTTCAGCTCCCACACCCTTTGCATTAGAAGTTGTTTGACCTCTTTTTAGCTCCCACACCCCTTGCATTAGAAGTTCTTTGACCTCTTTTTAGCTCCCACACCCCTTGCATTAGAAGTTCTTTGACCTCTTTTTTAGCTCCCACACCCCTTGCATTAGAAGTTCTTTGACCTCTTTTTAGCTTCCACACCCCTTGCATTAAAAGTTCTTTCATCTCTTTTTAGCTCCCATACCCCTTGCATTAGAAGTTCTTTGACCTCTTTTTAGCTCCCATACCCCTTGCATTAGAAGTTCTTTGACCTCTTTTTAGCTCCCACACCCCTTGCATTAGAAGTTCTTTGACCTTTTTTTAGCTTCCCCACCCCTTGCATTTGAAGTTCTTTGACCTCTATTTAGCTCCCACGCCCCTTGCATTAGAAGTTCTTTGACCTCTTTTTATCTCCCACAACCCTTGCATAAGAAGTTCTTTTACCTCTTTTTAGCTCCCACATCCCTTGCATTAGAAGTTCCTTGACCTCTTTTTAGCTCCCACACCCCTCGCATTAGAAGTTCTTTGACCTCTTTTTTAGCTCCCACAACCTTGCAGTAGAAGTTCTTTGACCTTTTTTTAGCTCCCACACCCCTTGCAGTAGAAGTTCTTTGACCTCTTTTTAGCTCCCACACACCTTGCATTAGAAGTTCATTGACCTTTTTTTAGCTCCAACACCCCTTGCATTAGAAGTTCTTTTACCTCTTTTTAGCTCCCACGCCCCTTGCATTAGTAGTTCTTTGACCTCTTTTTAGCTCCCACACCCTTTGCAGCAGAAGTTCTTTGACCTCTTTTTAGCTTCCCCACCCCTTGCATTAGAAGTTCTTTGACCTTTTTTTTAGCTCCCACACCCCTTGCAGTAAAAGTTCTTTGACGTCTTTTTAGCTCCCACACCCCTTGCATTAGAAGTTCTTTGACCTCTTTTTAGCTCCCCCCCCCTTGCATTAGAATTTCTTTGACCTATTTTTAGCTACCACAACCCTTGCATTAGAAGTTCTTTGACCTCTTTTTAGCTCCCACACCCCTTGCATTAGAAGTTCTTTGACCTCTTTTCAGCTCCCACACCCCTTGCATTAGAAGTTGTTTGACCCCTGTTCAGCTCCCACACCCCTTGCATTAGATGATCTTTGACCTCTTTTTAGCTCCCACGCCCCTTGCATTAGAAGTTCTTTGACCTCTTTTTGGCTCCCACATCCCTTGCATTAGAAGTTCTTTGACCTCTTTCTAGCTCCTACACCTCTAGCATTAGAGGTTCTTTGATCTCTTTTTAGCTCCCACACCCCTTGCATTAGAAGTTCTTTGACCTCTTTTTAGCTCCCACACCCCTTGCATTAGAAGTTCTTTGACCTCTTTTTAGCTCCCACACCCTTTGCATTAGAAGTTCTTTGACCTCTTTTTAGCTCCCCCACCCCTTGCATTAGAAGTTCTTTGACCTCTTTTTAGCGTCCCCACCCCTTGCATTAGAAGTTCTTTGACCTCTTTTTAGCTTCCACGCCCCTTGCATTAGAAGTTCTTTGACCTTGTTTTAGCTTCCCCACCCCTTGCATTAGAAGTTCTTTGACGTCTTTTTAGCTCCCACACCCCTTGCATTAGAAGTTCTTTGACTTCTTTTAGCTCCCACACCCCTTGCATTGGAAGTTCTTTGACCTCTTTTTAGCTCCGAAACCCCTTACATTAGAAGGTCTTTGACCTCTTTTTAGCTTCCCCACCCCTTGCATTAGAAGATCTTTGACCTCTTTTTAGCCCCCCCCACCCCTTTCATTAAAAGTTCTTTGACCTCTTTTTAGCTCCCACACCCCTTGCATTAGATCTTTGACCTCTTTTTTGCTCCAACACCTCTAGCATTAGAGGTTCTTTGACCTCCTTCTAGCTCCCAAACCTCTAGCATTAGAAGTTCTTTGACCCCTTTTTAGCTCCCACACCTGTAGCATTAGAAGTTCTTTGACCTCTTTTTAGTTCCCACACCTCTAGCATTAGAAGTTCTTTGACTTTTTGTTAGCTCCCACACCTCTAGCATTAGAAGTTCTTTGACCTCTTTTTAGCTTCCACACCTCTAGCATTAGAGTTCTTTGACCTCTTTTTAGCTTCCACACCTCTAGCATTAGAAGTTCTTTGACTTCTTTTTAGCTCCCACACCTCTAGCATTAGAAGTTCTTTGACCTCTTTTTAGCTCC